>NC_137614.1:18913553-18998553 GCF_963280865.1 Gymnoscopelus braueri
TCATATTCTGGGGAAAACCTTTGCAGAAAATAGCAGATCTACAAGTTTGCAACACTTTGTGTACTCGTGTTGTGATGCGAGGCTCTGCAAGTTGATTTGCATACAGTACTGAAATTAATGGAAACCAATGACTTCTATGAAAGTTAAGAAAATGTCAAATTGAAATCATGACTTCGAGCCAGTGAGATAACATGCAAACACAGTCCTTTTAGTATACATTTAGTGATGAAATAAATATTGTATTTGCTTCATGGACCAAATCTTACTAGAATAGACATTGTTACATACATACATTGTTCAGCAATCCATTTTAGACCTCCCTGTCTTTTATGCAATTAATTGCAGCCTTTACGATTTGGAAATTGTAGTAGTTAATATTGTGATTTTTATTTTATTTTGTGGATTAATTGTTCAGCCCTACCCCTGATCCATTTGATGTAGAGCCGTAATGTATTTTTACTGACAGATATTTCTTCCAGCACTCAAAAGTGAAAATAGCAAAAGTAAAACATAATACTTTTTCTACCAATACTAATACCAATATCACTAATAATAGAATAGACAAATGGATTTTAGGCAACACACATACATCACTGGTGTTGTCTCTGTCTCTAGGGAACCGGACAGCACGTACTATGAGCTTCCCCCAGGAACCCAGACAGGCGATCGCCCAGTGCCTTCCACTAGCACCCCAGGGAGCCACTGCAACGCCACAGAGGTCTGCATGGATGTCTACCACATGAGGGACATGAACGATAATGTCATGGTAGGAACATAAAGGGAACTCAGTTTAGATCAATTTTTGTCTTGTTTGTTTGAACGTGACTTGAATGTGACTTGTCAAGTTTTCAGTGGGCATTTATGTTGGATAACCAACCAAACAGCTATCACATCAGGTACGTGAATGACAATATGATGGTAGGAACATGAGCGGGAAGACGGTTTGTAGTGTTTTGGTCTCATTCAGATTCTGTTCTGCTTGTTTCCTTAGTATTTTTGCCTCATATTTGAAGTTATTCAGGTTATCTAAAAGGCATCTGCAACACGGCACATTATTAGGTACATTCACATTGATTGAATCAATAGTTTAGGTAGATGAATTGATTACTTGATAATATCTCTCTGGTTGTGTTCAGTTTAGTTTGTTTAATTTAAGTCTGGTTTGTCATGCCATGTGTTTGAAATTGAGGATTTGGCTCATTTTGGATACCTCATGAGGACTTAATGTCAACATGCTGGAAAAAAGCTTGAGTTGTCACTAGGTGTCCTTCGTTTTTTTGTGGTTGTGTTTGAATAGATCGAATAACCACGTATGCCATGTATCAATATTTAAATGAGTTTAGTGGGTTCAGTTATGTATCATAAACATTAATTTTATGTGCTATATGCAACTTTATTGTGAATGCTTCACTTTGTAGCATATTATATATATATAATATATATATATATATATAAGGAATCAAAAAAGTTTGACTGCTGGCTGAACAATTTCACGATTTCTTTTGGGATAAGGTCAATGCTTTATTCAATATTCCACATGTGGTTTCCACTGTTGTTTTCCCTCCAGAGTTGAGGAGATTCCCTCCTACAGCATACAGTTTGTTTCCCTCTCCTCAGCAGCATTTTCCCTCCCTCTCTCTGGCTGAGTTCTGCTGAGTGGCCTGCTGGGACTTTAAGGGGAGGGGATGCACAAAACATGCACAAAACCTCATTAAACACCAGGCTAGAGCTGCTCTGACTAGAGCCATCTGTAGAGGAATACGAATGTGTGTGTGTGTGTGTGTGTGTGTGTGTGTGTGTGTGTGTGTGTGTGTGTGTGTGTGTGTGTGTGTGTGTGTGTGTGTGTGTGTGTGTGTGTGTGTGAGTGTGTGTGTGTGTGTGTGTGTGGCACACGCTCGCGCGTCCACACATGCATGCATGTACTGTATTTGACAGTCATCTTTTGAAAAATGTTGACCTTTACAAAATGGCTTTTAACAAAGTGGGCTATTATGAGTAATTTAAAGAACTACACAGGCCGGCCTACTCGGGAACGATGCAAGTTGGAAACGATGCAAATAGGGAATGCATCCCCCACCCTGTTATGCAATACCCGTTGTCAGAGAACCCATCGTAACCGTCTGTCTGTCTGTGTCCCTTTTTATGTGCATATATGGAGATCTCTATAACTGTCTGTCTGTCCTTGTCCCTTTTATGCCCATATATGGAGATCCCTGATGTTATCAGTAAATGGGCATATCGGGGGGATTGGTTCTGGAAAGTCCTTGACCTGGTGCAGTGGTAAATGTCTGTGGAGAATGTCTGAAGAGTGTAAACTGATTGTGGAAAGTAGACTAACTAAAGTAATCAAATGGCAGGTGTAGGGAATTTGCCAAATCAAGCTTAGGCTGGGGTTGCCATGGCAATCAATTGGTTCATTTGGGCCTCTGCCAGAGCCTCCCTGTGTGCCGAATTTAAAGTCGGCCAGTCGAATGGTTATCGTACATGCGTACAGAGATTCCTTGCATTTATTGTAAGATTTGCTGCAGCCATAGAGGCTATTCATTTCTGTCTGATGGTTGGTTAAAAATCTCCAAGCAAAAATTAGCTTGTTTTGGATTTTATTATCCAGCTTTTGGAAGTGCTGACCCAAATTTCATGTGACAATTTCTTATCGATTAGTTTTTGGCATTTCTGCTTCATTCTGACAGACAGTGAGCCACTGAGGCACCCCTTCATGTGTCATTTTTATCCAAAAATGATACATGTCGTCAAACATTTCATATGAGTCCAGGAGTTTCCTGCAGCGTGCTTGCCTCAGTGTGTCTTCTCTGACACGGTTGCTCTGTTACCTCGTGTCTTCCACCAAGAAATCCATTGAGAATCCATTGCCTCCCCCTAAAATATAGGATATTGGTAGAATCTGATCTATCAGAGGGCAAGTCTGGGCCTGCCTGGCAGAGTTAATGAATAGTCATAAAAGCAAGGAAGGGGCGTGGCCAAGATTTGTTGTTAGCTGCAAGGGTAGTTGAGTGAGGCGAGTGGAACAGGTGGAGGCGAAGAGAGTGAAGAATTTGTATCTTTTAATTTGATCTCTCCATCATTTTCTGTTCTATGGAATGGTGTACTTGGAGTCTATCAGAGTCTTGCCGTCATGGTTTAGAATGGTGACCGTATCTTGGCCATCAACTCTTAAGGTTCCTGACCATCTATCTGTTTACGTTTTAAGAGTGCTGGGTTAAAGGGTGATCTTAGCATCTTTCACCTGTCCCACCTTGCCAAGATGTTGTGCGTTAGCGAGCCCATACAGCACTGTGGCACAGTAAGTAGATATGACAATATTTGACTTTTTCACCTTTCAGCGGAGTTTCCTGTAAATCTGTGACTTTATTTATCATGTTAATCTAGTGCCTTGTTTGAGTGCTTGTGATATTATGTTAATATATTTTATGGGACTATTCTTCTATACAGTTTCTTTTGATATGATTACAATAAGAGTCTTTGCATGACATAGTTATTATATTCATTGATGAACTTGGCTTTGGCTCAACATGACTGACCCCAGTTTTTCCATGGAATTGGAATCTGCAAAAAAGTAGAAAATGTTTTTGCTCATTACCTCCTAGTCTGCTTGCTTGTATAACTTATGGATTGTTTGACAGTGATGTGACATCTGACAGTACCATCTCAAAACAAAAATATTTCCTTCTCGAATATTTATCATGTGGGTGAAAACTAAAGTGACTCCACTTTGAAAGGATGTTATTTTTTGTTGTTGTTGTTATTCAGCGTATGTTTTTCATATGAGATTAGTTTAAGGGGTTCTAAAGAAGAGTAGCTATGCTATTTAAAGACTGAAATACTGAACTATTGAACCAATGACACATTTTAGGGTGCATCATTGTGGCTGCATCATTGTGGCTGCATTATATGGGCGATATTAATTGGACCAGTAAATTAACACACTGTTTTTACCATTCTTTTAATATTCCTCTTAAATGTGTCCTTGTAATTAATGAAAACATGATAGATATTCACTTATATGCAGGTGGCAATGTCATTGTGGATATATAGATATAATATATTATAAAGTATGTATATTACATCATGTACTACTGTATATAATATATGATACATGAACTGATTCTCATTAGTATGTACTGAATGAATGGCAAAGCACTGAATTGCAGTTTGCCAAATATTTCCAACAGGGGGCAACCTTTATACACATCACTCCACAACTAATACCAGGCTAACATCCCCTGTCAATCAACTCAACCTCACTACTTAACAGAATATTTGGCGTAGCCTAGACATACAGCAAGTAGCATGGGATTGTATATTATTTATTTCTGGAGCATGGCATACATTGTTTTAATTGCAAAACTATTTAATGAGGCTGGATGTTTGTGCATATATACTGTGTAGTATATAGTGTATGTCATTCTGTCCACATTAACTGAGTACACTGTATCATCGTCAAATCACAACAAAAGGCAATGAAAATTCATATAATAGATCTTGAACCTAACCTGCAGTATGGTGCCGTTTGGTGGTCAAAGTTTAAAGGTCAAGAAGGTCAATGATTGATTAACACATTGCCATACATACTTACAACTTAACTATTTATCATAGAAGGCTGAGGCTGATTGGATTTGAAAGCTTGTCTCCAGCCTTACCTTAACGCCATTATGTTTCCTACATTATGTAAGATAATGATGTAATTACATTGGAAGTTGGCATTTCACTGCCAACTGGTGACTGTGCACACACCTCAAGTTTGCCCTTGTTATTCACTTTATTATTGTTATTGTTATTGTCCCTTATTTCTTTCAACACAGCTGTCAGCTCAACAAGCCAGTGGGGTAGGTAGTGGAAATGTGTTAAAACAACCATGCTGTTTAAAATACGTGTATTAGCGTACAACAAACAAGAGTGACCACAGGTCATTAGAGGGGCTGTGTTCTTCCCTCCTTTGGCTTGTTGTGTTTCAATCATCTTGACGACTGATTTGTTGTGGCTGGCTTATCTGGGTCGGTAAATGTTTGGAGCCCTCCGAGCTGGGCTTTGAGTGGCAGCTACGCATGATAGCTGCCCATAGGGGACATCAGATGGTGTTGGGGTGGGAAGCTTAGATGGTGTTGGGGTGGGAAGCTTAAACACTTAACACACATTACACACACACACACAGAGTCACTCACACAGTGGCAGTAGAGGTTTTTGTTCTGTTTCGACTTGTTGCAAAGCAGGTCATGGTATTAAGACCCAGCACACCTGTGTGTGTGTGTGTGTGTGTGTGTGTGTGTGTGTGTGTGTGTGTGTGTGTGTGTGTGTGTGTGTGTGTGTGTGTGTGTGCGTGCGCGTGTGCGTGTGTTTGTGCTTTTTTCTGGGGTTGACACCAGCACCTGGGCTTACCTCGTCCCCGGAAAGCCCCTTTGACAATGGAGTAGGCATCAGTGGATTCAAAGGCATCACACACTCAAGCTACAGAAGTGAATAGAGTATTTCTAATGGAAGAGAATGACATCAAAGCATACAGTGTGTCAGCCATATTGATTCATGTTGATCCATATTTGGCATCAGGTCAAAACATATTTTCATCTCAATAAACTGTATAGATATCTCACAGTGATGAACTAAACAGCAGTTGAATATGTTTCAGAAGACCTGTGAAGCCCTTGATTTGTATTATTTTACAACTTGGAAAGAAGTGATTATTGAGGTTTGTTATGCCTGGAAAATCAGTTATTCCACAGTTATTTTTAAGAGTTTGACATTAGTGTCACTTAATCATTGTCCAATACAAGTCCCTATATGACTTATTGCGGCATGTCCCTACGTCAGGGTCAGATGCAAACACGCACACGTGCACAGGGCCCCACATAACCTACAGAGTTTACATTAAGGCAGGGCATTGACCCATCAGTGTGCTTTCATGCTCCCTCCATCCTCAACTGAACCATTACGTACGAGGTGTTTCGCATGTCCTCAGGTTGCTTTTACTCCATTTTGTGAACGTTTGCTCCATTCTGGTATCTGAGTTACTGTTTTAAGTCTTAAGTTAAACCTGAGGCTTGAGGTACAGTATAGTATTATATTTATAAATCACCACTGGCCAGGCCATGGTCATTTCTGTTGAAACTGGCCTCTTAATATGAACCCTGCATTACATACTATAGAATGAAATAAAATGGAAAAGAATTAAACGGATCAGAGGTACAGTGGATGGGATGATGTTCTTCTTTATTTCTCTTCTACTTGCCATGAGTGCTAAATTATTTCTCACTGCAGTGGGTGGCAACAGTGACAGACAAGTTGCTGCTTCCCAAGACAGAGTCCAGGTCAGCTCTTCTGATTTAATGCTGTATTGATACACAGAGAAAGCTGAAGGCAGACCCTTTGTCCATATATAGAAAACCCACAATCTCTTCCTACTGTGACCCTTGAACTCTCAACCATTTGTGCTTTTCCTTCCTAACGTGCGCTCTCTCTCTCTCTCTCTCTCTCTCTCTCTCTCTCTCTCTCGCTCTCTCGCTATCTCTCTCTCTCTCTCTCTCTCTCTCTCTCTCTCGCTCTCTCTCTCTCTCTCTCGCTCTCTCTCTCTCTCGCTCTCTCGCTCTCTCTCTCTCTCTCTCTCTCTCTCTCTCTCTCTCTCTCTCTCTCTCTCTCTCTCTCAAGGGCATGTCAGACTAGACAGTGTTTACCTAGCGCGGGCCATCACAAGGTGTTTAGGAGCGTGTGTGTACATGCACCCCGGCATTGCTGTCTATGTCCGGACATGCCATAATTAGAACACCGTACCATTTTTTTGGGTTCCCATCCCACGTTCCCTCTCTCTTATTCTGTCAGTGTATCTTTACTCTTTCCCTCCACCGGTCCTGACCTGGCTGTGAGTTTAGATGTGTGTATGTGTGTGTGTGTGTGTATGCAGTGTGTCCATTTAGGCACATCTCTATTGAACTGTTTTAGTTAGACTATGGTCCCTCTTTCACGCCTCTCTTTGCTGTGTTTTGGACGTTTCCGACTGAAGAGTTTGTGAATAAGGTGACAAGCACAGATCTTCTGGAGGATGTACTACGTGAAAAAGAAGGTAGAGAAACAGATTTTCTGTTCATTCTCTCTCTCTCTCTCTCTGCAGCTATTATATCAGCCTTGTGTTACCATCAGTGTCAGCCAGTGCACTCAATATTGGGCAATGGGCAGCTTAGGATACATCCAGGAATTCATTTTTTTTGTCTCAACGTATGTCCTATGGTCTCAAATCAACTGGTGTCAATGTTGGCTGATTGTTCATTTGGGCTTATACAGTAAATTAAGTGCTGTTGATATAAATTGCTTGATGTTATAATCAGGGCAATGGATTCCTACTATACTATACTGATGATGGTGGACATACCCTTCTATATTTTAAGTGTTTATGTAGATAATATTTAGACTTATTTATTGGATTGATATGTATGACAGCAAATGGGCTTGGACCCATGCGTGATCTTGCGATTCAAAAAAGTGTGTGTGTGTGTGTGTGTGTGTGTGTGTGTGTGTGTGTGTGTGTGTGTGTGTGTGTGTGTGTGTGTGTGTGTGTGTGTGTGTGTGTGTGTGTGTGTGTGTGTGTGTGTGTGTGTGTGTGTGTGTGTGTGTGTGATAAGGTGGTGTATTGGGTTGGGGAAGTACTTGCACATGCGTTTTCATACATTCACGTCTACTGACAGGCTAGTTAAGGCCCTCCAGACTTTGCTAACATTGACAAGCGCATCACCACACACACCACAGCACTACACCCCCCCCCCGTCTCTCTCTCTCTCTCTCTCTCTCTCTCTCTCTCTCTCTCTCTCTCTCTCTCTCAATTTTCAATTCAATTCAAAGGAGCGTTATTGGCATGAGAAAACATACGTTTACATTGCCAAAGCAAAAGTGAACAAATCAATCAAATCAAAACAAAACAATGTATACAATTAAATATTAAACATAAATGGGAATAAATAAAAGTGTAAACAGAGCTGTTGCAACTTAGAGGGTAGGACTATCTTACGAAACTATAAAAGTTGTGCATTTTCTGTCAGAAATAGTTATACATCCATATAGGAAAGGTTAGTTTGGTATAAACTTTTGAAAGTTGACAGCAGTATTTCAATGTTTTGCATTCACTGGGTGGGTCTCTCTCTCTCTCTCTCTCAAATGGAGAAGGGAGCACAAGAGGGGAATGGCAGGCAATTAGGCAGAGCGCAGATTATGCCAGTGTTTTACAACTCAGCCTGTAGCCTGAGGGGGCTATCGGGTGGAAATCACAGCTACCACCACACACACACACACACACACACACACACACACACGCACGCACGCACGCACGCACACACGCACGCACGCACGCACGCACGCACGCACGCACGCACGCACGCACGCACGCACGCACGCACGCACGCACGCACGCACGCACGCACGCACGCACGCACGCACGCACGCACGCGCCTGATTCACGCTTTGTTGTGGCAACAAGGTCGCTCACTGACAAACACGCATGAGAATCAGTTTTCATCAGTATGCGACGCCGTCGTAAGACAAACTTTAAATTAGGCTTCTTTCAGTTGCATTACACACACTTCCTACCTGCTAGCCTGCCCTGGACACACCGTCACACAGACTTATACACACCAAACTGTGTGGGGGTATACCAAAGTATACCAAAGTAGTTCGACACACACACACACACACACACACACACACACACACACACACACACACACACACACACACACACACACACACACACACACACACGCAATTACCACCAGTTCCACTCCCTGTGTAACCTGACCCCCTCCTAAGCGTCCAAGCCCCATCTCTGCAGCACCTTTACCTGTATCCTCCCTCCCCCTCTGTCTCTCTCTGTCTCTCTCTCTATCACTCTCTCCATCCCCACCAGTCCCAGTACAACTTGCTGAGCAGCAGCATGGAGAGCCTGGGGAGCCGCGCGGCATCCGCCAGCCCCTACAGCTCCGAGAACGCCTCGTCGTCAGCCGTGCCCACGCCCTCGCCGTACTCCCAGCCCAACTCCACGTTCGAGGGTCTGTCACCGGCGCCGACCATCCCCTCCAACACCGACTACCCAGGACCACACACCTTCCAGGTGTCCTTCCAGCAGTCCAGCACGGCCAAGTCCGCCACATGGACCGTAAGTACCGCCCCTGGCCTGGGGCCGCATGTGATTGTGTGTGTGCACTTACTGAATGGTTGGATGTTTTGGGGGAAAGGGGGGTCGGGAGTTGGGATTGTCTGTATGTATGTATACTTCTCTCTTTCTCTTTCTGTCCCTCTCTTTCTCTAACTTTGTCTCTCTCTGATGTACAAAGATGATCAAAGGCTTGCACGTGTGTATACACACACACACACACACACACACACACACACACACACACACACACACACACACACACACACACACACACACACACACACACACACACACACACACACACACACACACACACACACACACACACACACGACGGGCCAGCACAAGTACAGGCCTGTTGTTGGAGAGGGAAAGTAACGGGACCATTCAGATGTATGTCTCATCTCCACCTCCTCTCTCTCTCTCTCCCTCTCTCTCTCTCTCTCACTGTCTCACACTCTCTTTCTTTCTCTGATGTGCTGTGCCTTACTTGCCTTCAGTGTGAGGTGAAGGTGCCATGTGCTCAGTATGTATGCTGTTAAGATGAACAAAACCTTTTTCCTGCATGAGAGATCATTCTTCCATTGATACTGCAAAGTCAAACAAAAATACCAGAAAATGAGAATTGAGAAGTCATTATGACCTTGTCTACCATTAGATTCCATTATAGTCAGTTTATTTTAGCTGTAATTCTGTTTTGTTTTATTTCATTTATTGTTTGCTGTGCAGGTAGAAGTGAACTTCAGAGCCTGTCAAAATACTCAAAGTGTAACAAATCAAATGTAGACAACTGTACCAGAGAACATTAAAGCTGCACTTTGTAACTTTCCTTTCTACCCCGGACTTGAACCTGGTTTACTGCACAAGCGCTGCATCTGTTACCATTGAGCTAATAGAGCCTGCCTGCTTGCTGAAGGGATAAATTGAATCTTGACCATCAGGTAAAAAATGGTGTCAGATCCTGTGTCTAGGTGAGACATGACCTTTGACACAATCTTAATGTCTCAATATAAGAGCAGGGAGACAAAATACAACCACCCCAATTGCGTAAGTTATATTGTATTAACATACTCTACCATACAGATTGGACAAAATTACATTTTATTAATTAAAAAAATGCATAAAGTTACATGGTGCCGCTTTAAGTGTTGGATGAGAGGTGTCTGTTTACCACAGGGATCCCATTTTGAATGATGCACTCATGCACCATACAATTACAAGCAAATATGAAAATTATGAGAGTGATTGAGATATTATTAAAGTAATATATAGAAGAAAAATAAACTTGCACGCACGCACGCACGCGCGCGCACGCACGCACGCACGCACGCACACACACACACACACACACACACACACACACACACACACACACACACACACACACACACACACACACACACACACACACACACACACACACACACACACACACACACACACACACACACACAGTGATGGTGAGGCCAGGTAGTATTATTTGAGAGAGACAGGTGAAAGGGGAGCTGTGTAATTTGTCAGGCCCAATGAGAAGTCTCCTGTTATAAAGGTGTCACCCCCGACTGTCACATAGTTGACCTCTGTGTAATAGGAGACCAACTGCATTTCCTTCATTTGTGTGTTCCGAGTGTGTGCATTGTGTGTGTGTGTGTGTGTGTGTGTGTGTGTGTGTGTGTGTGTGTGTGTGTGTGTGTGTGTGTGTGTGTGTGTGTGTGTGTGTGTGTGTGTGTGTGTGTGTGTGTGTGTGTGTGTGATGACAAGTGCAGGGCCTCTTTGCGGTTGTGTTTTTAAAAAGTATTCATGCATGGGGTGATTCTTTACTCAGCGCTTAGTGATGTAAGAAGATCCCCCCCTCTGGCCACTGAAGTGGTGGTCTTTGACCTGCTCTATTTTTCTCTCTCCCTCCATCTCTTTTATTCCCTGGGCCTTAAAACACACTCTGGACTGTCACCTCTGGCGCCTAGATCTCTGCTCTGTCCTCGCCTCCAATAAGTCTGTCATCTCCTCTCCTTTAAGCTCCATTCAGCCACTCGGGTCATTCTCTCACCTAAGAAACGTACCGTAACTTCCTGGAGACCAACAATGCATCCTCGAGGAAGGATTTTTAATCTAGGATCTTTAATCTAATTAATATTATTATGCTTTTTGGAGATTGTGCTGACAAAAGGTGTGTTAAAGATTGAACTGGTGACCAATATGAAAAGAAATTGTTCTTCTGGGAAAGTGCGGAAATTAAAAAATAAGAAGACAGAAATAAAGTCCAAACACGAGTTGCGACTTGTGTATAAAATGTCTTTATCTAAAGAGTTCAGAAGAACACCCTCAGTCATGCTTTTATTACCAGGGAACTGATTGCAAATGTGGGAAAATCTGGCAGGATTGCAGTAACGCGTTCCAGTTGTTTAGTGTAATTTGTGACAAATTATGTTTGCCAAGACATACAGTAGGAGATGTTAAAACACACCCTAATCTAGTTCTTGGAGTCTTCTTATCGGGTGTGGTTTGCATGCTTCATAGTTTCAAAACCACTGAAAACAAGACATATGGTGGGGTTGGATTTATTCTTGGTTTCAGAGTTATAGCACAGGTTTTCATTCCCGCCTGCCCTCCCAGTAGCCAATTTTAATATAGGATACCTTCACTGGCTTCAGCCGTGGCTGGAGGCATTATGTTTTCGGGATGTCTGTTCATCCATATGACCATACGTCTGTATGTATGTCTGTATGCCCCAAGTGAACATATCTCAGGGGGGAATTTCTTCAATTTTCCCACAAAAACATCCACTGCTTCAAGGATGAACTGATAAGAATTTGGTGGTCAAAAGTAAAGGTCAATGGGACCATGTATTTTTCATTAAAACAAATAATACTGTTTATTATTAAATTCCTACAATGTCTTCACTACATATACTATATGAGTATGGACTATGGACAGACATGGATGTAAACAGCAACTGATAGCACAACAGTACATAGCACAACAAATGGTGTGCTATGTACTTAACTGTAGAGAGGTCAGTCTAAATAGTTGAACATTTTAAACTTCCACGCAGAGAAGGCTTATCATCAATAAGTTGCCAAAACAATTAAAGCACTCCTTGATTGTTTTCTCTCCTGGGGAGGGGGGGGGGGGCAATGGGAAGGCATTAGTGTTCCACACAACCTATGTGTCACGGTAAGAGCAGAGACACTGTTATTACCTGACGTTGGGAGTTCTGACTGGCACACGACTTTAAGTGTGGATGATGAGGCAGCAGAAGAATGAGTATTCAGAAGAAGGCTGTGATTATTCAGATGCCTGAGCTGTCATAAATCCAGGGATTAGAATGGGAATTAAGGCCAAGTGATTTTATGATGCGCGTCTGATTATACCATTGGCAGAGACAGTCGGAGGCATTTAAGTGCCTTTACACATATCCTAAAGCATAATTTTTCATCACATGAACATCCGTCCATCTTCACCCGCTTATCTGGAGTTGGGTCACGAAGGCAGCAGTTCCAAAAGAGAATCCCAGAGACTTACCTTTCCCTGGCCACATCAGCCAGTTCTGACCGAGGGGATCCTGACCCAGATGAGCCCATATTCTTTCTTTCGAGGGCTCAAAGATCATGCCTGCCTGGCCTTTTTAGAAGTGTCGGTTTTGAAAAGGAAAAGAGATTAGTCAAACCACTCTGAGTGAAAGAGCTCTCTATTAGGGGATTCCCCAAAAATAACAAGTTTGTGTGTGTGTGTGTGTGTGTGTGTGTGTGTGTGTGTGTGTGTGTGTGTGTGTGTGTGTGTGTGTGTGTGCGAGTGTAAGCATTTTGAGATTTTTGGGGTGTGTGTGCGTGCACATGTGTGTGCGTGCGCGCGCGTGTGACTATGTCTCAGTGTAAAATCTTTAATCCAGTGTAAGGTCTGTGCTTGAACCTGCTTGAATCTTGACAAAGAGAAAGACTGTGTGGGCTAGACTGAGTCACCTTGTTTTTATGAAGGGGTTAACAGGCTCTTGGTTTCCTGTTGCTCAGTTTTTGGTGGCCTCGGGCAATGGTGAATGCCATGCCATAGGGGCATATTGACTACAATCAGTTACCGACTCACTCAGTAAAATCAGAGTGAAAACATTTACTCAAATGGACCAGCAAGGGTCCATTCTCAGGGTAAAATTATCACTGAGGATTTTACTGTGTGCCTGCCTGCCTGGTACATCTCTGTCTCTTGTCTATTCTCTCACTCACTCTCTCTTTCCATTTCTCTTTGTTTGTATACCCATCTGTCTCTTCCCCATAACTTTTCTTTCGTTCTTTGTCCATTTCTCTCTTGTGTACCTGTTTTTCTCTATATCTTTGTCTGTACCTCTCCCTCTCTCTCCCTCTCTCTCTCTATTTTCCTCTCTCAGCCTCTCTGTCTGCCATGTAAGTAGGTGGTGTGCAAGGATTAGGGAGATTAACTGGGTAAAGACTAAAGGCTCCTGTGCAGAAATGCCTTTGTTTCTGTCTGCTAGCCTCTTCTTAACTACTGAATAAATGGCATTCCTCATTGAAAACGTTCCTGTGAGCCTGTCCTCTGTATGATTGACTGGCAGCATGGTTCAGTTTGTGGCAGCACACTGTTGACATCTGTTAGAGAGGAAGCCCCATATTGCTTTTTACATTCAACAGAATTTAAAAAACACACAGCGGAACAGAACAGATCTTGTAATCTTTGTATCTGGGATCTATACCAGTACCATCAAAACAAACGGGGTAATCCCCACACTATATTAGTACAATATTATAGTACTGGTTCGTCAAAGTGGCAACACATTGCCATGCGACGCATTGTAAGCTTATAGATCGCCTGTTTTTGAAAGATTTTGACAAATCTTGACAAAACATCTGGGCAGAATCCAGACGGAGGCGCTCACTCAGCGATTTTCTTATTCTCACTTCGCTTCTCTGTCTGGCTATCATCCTGTTTGAGCTGGATTTCATATGATAGAAGAAGGTACAGACAGTCCACGGGCCGGGCAGGCGCCATTGATGCGCATGGGAGGCAAAACTGGAATCGGAAGTTAGGTGAAATATATTGTAATCTATGAGAGCCGGCTGGACCAGCTTGTGAACAAACACTATTTCTGAACGATTGGGACCTTTTGTCAGTTAATCGGTTCAGGAAAATAAAAGAAGACATATCACAGGTTGTTTTCTAATCATTAATTCACACTGTATCATTTTATTGAGGCATCTGAACAGCGCCATGTATCGTTTCTGGCGTTTCTGGCGTTTCTGTCAATGACGACAGTCTCGTGATACTTTGGCACGAGGTATCTAAAGTACTCTTTAGATACCTCAATAAAATCATCGAAAAGCAACACAGCAGAAAACAATATGTGACATTTTATTTTCCTGGGCTTAGTATTTTACAAAGGTTGTTTTTTGTTAAAAAAAAGTGTTTGTTCATAAGCTGGTCCACCTGGCCCTCATTGACTCCAATGTATTCCACCGAACTCTCGGCTGCAGTTTGCCTCCCAGTGTCCCGATGAATCTGCCGGCTGGAATTGCTGGATAGCGAAAATGACGTAGATGTCCGTAACTTCTTTTTATCTACCTTGAGGCAAGTCAGGAAGTGACTCGAATTATACATTGGAAGGCTCTCTCCCGCCCCGCCCACGGACCTGGGGGTCTGCGGCCAAACACATATCAATTTAGGAGTCCTGGGCATGGACATGTTTTGAGAACCACTGTGATGTGCGTGCGTGCGTGCGTGCGTGCGTGCGTGCGTGCGTGCGTGCGTGCGTGCGTGCGTGCGTGCGTGCGTGCGTGCGTGCGTGTGTGTGTGTGTGTGTGTGTGTCATACGTGATAGATATGCCATAGACGACTGACATCATCAATGATTGACGTCACGGCTGGCCACATGAAGTTCCAGATCCACATTGGAGCCACAGCGTTCTAATGTGGATCCCAAGATCCAAGTGATTTGATTTTGATGATGACATTCATTTTCACTTTTTTTTTTTTCTATGTTTTTTTGGGGGTTTTATGACCTCAATTACACCCCAAAAATCTGAACTTTGAACATTCAGTGGATTTTCTGTGGTCTGGGGTTTTCTGAATAATTAGACTGAAAAGTAATCTGAGCTTGGCCCTTCGGCAGTGATGTCACAGCCGATTAATCCCGCCCACTCTCCTCCTAGCCCCTCCCCTCCCCTATCCTTTCCTTTGGGGGGGGCGGAGCAGGGGCGATGATTGACAGGCAAAATCCCTCAACAGCGACACCAGCAGGCAATTAATTTTTTCATTGCAGTTGAAAAGGCTTTAGAAATGTGAGAGAAAAACACCTGCCATGGATCAATGGAGTGGATTTTTTTGTTTAAACCTTTTATACACGTTTGAAGGACCATGACAAAGACTTTTAATGTGTGGTAAAACTGAACGTCATGAAACCTTTAACACCATCCATGTGTCCAGGAGTCCTCTATTTGTGGTAATTATGTACAGAATAGAATGGATAAACTACAGAAGTTCTTAATTTCAGTAGTACAAGACCTCACCTCCCCTTTTTGTTTGGATTGGCATTGACCAACAATAGAACAAAAGAATAGAATAGTAGAGAATCCTCCTTTTACCCTCATTCAAGCCCAGCTATAATAAATGCTGATCTCCCTCTCGTGTCGTCAGTGCATGGCTGTACGTTAGGGGTAAAGGTGCTGAGGACACCACCAATCTCATCTGTGACTGGGGCTCCGGAGACAGCCCAATGTGTCATGACTGACTGGAAATGAGATGTAACACCTCAGCTTTTTCCAATAATCAACACACTTTCCATACACTCAGGTGTGTGCGTGTGCCGTGTGCCGTGTGCGTGTGCGCGCGTGTGTGTGTTGGGGCATGCAAAATCAGAGAATTTTGTGCATTTGTATGCTTGCATTCATGCCTGTATGTGTGGGAGAATGAATGAGAGAGAATGTGTGTGTCACAGGCTGTAGTTGTGTGCGTGTGCGTGTGCGTGAAGTGTATTTGTGTGTGCAGGGAGGGGCAGGCCAGAGCATGCTTGGCGTGGTGGCTTGTAAGAAGCTGCTCTTCCCAGCTATTAGCCCTCTCTCCGTCAGAATGCAGGTCCCAACTCGCCCCACATCCATGCCCCCCCCCCCCCTTTGCATCAATCGACGAATCCCCACCACTGCATGCCCTGTCGACCTCCTTCCTGGCCTCCTGTTGAACATCAGTGGCAAGAAAGCCCATACTTGATAATGAGGAAATTGGTTCATACACGTGAACTGATCGTAGTGTGCGTAAAAAACGCACATAACTAAGCAGGTTTTTGCATGGCTCAAATATTGAATGTAACTTAAGTACATTGGTTTTATGTATAACGCGTTGATAGGAATTGGTTTCATTTCAATAATGTGCCTCAGGATTTAATTTGGTGCAACTGGTAGGTAGGTTGGTTGGTTGGTTGTTTAGTAAGAAACTTATACAAATAAACAATATACTGTGACATATACTATGACATGACAATACAAGACAAAATAATTGGCTATGAATGGGGTACAAAGTATTGTACTGTATTGCTACACATTCAACCTTGAAACCATTCTGTTGGGAGCAGGGCTTGAAATAAAGACCAGTACACTAAATGTTTGTAAATGATATCTACAACTATTTCACTAGACACTATCCAACCTGTGCTGACACAGTATTTTATATTTGAAAAGACAGCTCAGAAATTAAAATTGCCCTGTGCCATTCTGAATGAACCTGCCACTGTGGCCACAGAAAGAGTTAGTTTCATGCCATGGGTTGATGAATTCACAATTCTGCTCCATAATGTTGTCTACACCTCAAAAATGTATCAATTTCAGGTTTTAGCCAGGGCCTAGCAATGATTACATCTTACCCCATCTCCCAAAGACTCCCAAACAGCAATTACCAACACTTCAAAGAAAGTGTGGGAAATTCTCCGAAGCCGAATTGAATTTCCACATTGCGTAGAAATTCTCAACTTGTGGATGCTCGAATATGATCAACGGGGGGGGGCACAGCTGTCCAACAAAGGGTGTGTGTGTGTGTGTGTGTGTGCGTGCGTAAACATATTTGGACAGTTAAGCGAATTTGTGGCAGCAAAGCAGACAAGTCACTGCTTGTATGTATGGATGACGATTTGGCAATTATCACTGTCTCAGAGAGCCTGTCAGGGCCTGCCTACCACTGGTCCGCCATACTGAATGGATGGATGGATGATTGGATGGACGGATGGATGGATGGATGGATGGATGGATGGATGGATGGATGGAAGATTGGATGGATTGATGAGATCTTTGAGTCGGTGGACGTTTGGTATGTTTGGTATGATATACAAGCTCATAGCGCGGCACCGAGTGCCGCACTATAAGCTTGTAGATCTGCTGAAAAATCTTGAAAGTTTTGCAAATCTTTGAATATAGTAGGTATATATTTTTTCAAGTGAACATTTTTAACTCAAATATTTCCTTATGGGGGAGGGGGGGGGGGGGGTCCCTAGAACAAAATATTTTCAGACGCGGCCAAATACATATAATTTGGGGGTCCTTGACATGAAAAAGTTTGAGCACCACCACTGATATAGACACATACGTTTTTTTTTTTAACTGTTAGGATTTAGAAGACATTAGAACCCTAGGAGCAAAGATTTGAGTTACAAATGTTTGCTTTAAAAAATATATATATTCAAAGATTTGCCAAAAAACATCCATGATCTTTGAAAAAATAGCAGATCTACAAGCTCATAGCACGGCACCGAGTGCCACGCTATGAGCTTGTAGATCTGCTATTGAATAGCCAAAGAAATCTAAAAATGACACAGATACTTTCCCTGTCTTAATGGGTTAATGTGGTACTTCAACAATTATGATAACATAGAATATAAACAGCTGTGTTTCTGGGTACAATATCTGGGACTGCGCACATTTGCGTGTGGGGGCGAGTTCAGACGTCTCCCATGGCATACAGCTGCACTCAGAAAGACACAAAAAAACACGGAGAGAGATTTATGACTTTCTTGAACTTCGAGGTGGGACTGTGTTCAAACACATTACCAATCACCAAACCATGCACTGTAACACCAACAAAATATCACAGATTTATGTTTGCATTTTCAAATATATCTTCTTTTTATTATGGATATTATTGTCTCCGCCAGGCCTAAAGGCATGGCAGAGACTATGTTTTGCACCCTGTCCGTCTGTGTGTGCGTGTGTCCCTGTGTCCGTCTGTGGACGGCTAATCTCCGGCACCGTTGGCTTGGTCGCAGAAAATCCTGTCCAAACATCACACAAATCGGTACCATTATCTCTATAGTCAAGTGATCAAGACGGATCTGTTAGATTTTTCATATTCCATTATGATTGGCGAATTCCGAACATTGCTGGCTCCGAGGAGCACTTTTTCTAGTTTGATACCAGGGCAGATGTCAAACTTTGCCACAAAGCAGCACATGGGATAATACACCACACACCATCCAGACACAGTTATAGAAATTACCTATCAAGATAAATCATTTGTCCATGACTTAATAGTTTTAACTTGAGTGCAGGTAATCCAAGTATTAAACGGGGGTGAGGGCGCAATACTATATGAAATGCATATTTCTTTATAAAGTTAGATTTTTATGATTAACCTATATCTGCCAGCTACTATGGCATGTTAAGTATGGAAAATCAAATTTAAAAAGGCATCATGCAATGCAAATGATAGTTGCCTACCTGACAACTAGACTGTTAAAATAGATAATATTCCCCAGACAAAGATTTGTAATTCCCGATATTGTTGGCATTGGTATTGATTCCCCCTACTCCATACCCGTCTTTTTCAGTGATTGGATTATAGAAGCAAACAGAAGGGAACAAAGATGGTGGTGCGATTAGCATTCAACAACATGTTGTGTCCTTGTGACAAAGACCAACTATCATCTTTCTGCCACCCTATGTTCTCTGACCACCGGATGTATCAATACACAATGTGCCAAACGGATAAGACATCTGTTACTCTAACCGTTAAAATTGCATTTCATGTCTGCTTGTTCTTGGTAGCCAGAGGAATTACCAAAGTGATTCTGTCAGGTACTGTATGGTTGCAGCAAATAAGAGTCAATTGTAAGAGGTTGCATGTAGATATGTTCGGCTACGAAGCTCCAATATTTAGAACTTGGATGGATGTTTCTTAGAGCTGTATGTAAAACTGCAACGCCTGCTTTTTTCTCCATATAGAATAATTTAAGCATCACTTCCGTCCTGGGCAAAAGTTGTACTGATGTAATGTTTTTGTCTATAACTGCCATAACGGCCTTGTTCCCATTCACAGCTCATCTTGTTGTTACTCAACAAAAAATGCTGGGAAAATTCCCCAGGTCTGTGGGAAAGGACTCTGCCTGGCTGGCTGTTGAATTTTTTTAAAATTATTTATTCACAGTATGGATGATCCGTTGAGACTTGTCAGACAAAGCTAGGTGGGAATAGGTGATGTTGTGCACAAGTATTTTCGCTGCTCCTGAGGCAATGCTCATGGCTAGAGGTGGGAGGTTAGGGCTGCAACTACAGTACTGATCTTTCTATTGATTACTTTTCTGATTCATTGAATAATCAAGAAGCATATATATGTATATGTATGTATATATGTACAGTATGTATACTATATATATATGTTACAGGTAGATTGGCATTCCAGGTAGAATGGAAAATAAGCGCTTGTTTTCACCGCCCGTCCGCCCCCCAGGCAATTCTGTAGAACCAACGCCAGAGGGCAATGCAAGCCACACATGAGTCCCACACCACACACGCACGCATGCACACGCACACAAACGAGCACGCACACACGCATACGCGCACATGCACGCGCGCGCGCGCACACCCGCGAACAAGGGGGCGAGACTGAGGAGGCGGGGCTGGCGGGCTATGTTAGTGCAGTGAGTGGCAGTTGGGGCAAACCATAGCGGGGCAAACGCAGTCCCCACAACATCATTTACTATTCTGTGCCTATCGGTACATAACTCGGACGGCGCTTAGTCGACTAGGAGACCATCGGCCGGTCGTCGCGGGCACTCGCGCCTGGAGGCGCTCGGGCGCGACTCCTTGGCCTCAAGGTCTCCTGAGCCGGCGCGCCTCCGTCATGGTCCAAAACTATACTTTATCGGCGAAAAAAAAAAGTCCGCGGTTGTTTGAAAAAGTAATGTCCCGAGCGGGAGTCAAACCCAGACTTCCAGTGGTAGTGGATGGGGAGTCCAATGATTTTCGAAGTGCGCCACTGAGGCCAGTAAGTATGTATATTCATGTTGTGTTGTCGTCGTCCTCGCATCGCAGCCCCGCCCCGAGCCTAAAAACAAGCGCTCCACTTCCAATCTACCTGGAATGCCAATCTACCTGTGACATATATATACAGTATATCATCAACAAATCGACGTGAACATTCTTTAATAATTTTTTTATAATCAACTAAATCAATTAGTGTGATTAACCACTTAAGCCCTGTTTTATACTGTCGTACGATGGTGTCAAGCAAAAATAGTTAAAATAATCAAATTTAAGCATTGCGATACTTTGTGAGCTTGTAGAACAGCTATTTTTGCTATTTTGGAAACTTTATGTCACCCATTAAGAAAAAAAACAGGAAAATTTTTTTTTCCTCCCAAATAGATTACTTTATTAAAATAGAAATTTTGTTTAACTGTTTTTTTTGGTTATTTTTTCAGGCTTTTCATGCCTTTATTGTCTACTCTGTAGAGAGACAGGAAACAGGGAATGAGAGTCGGGGAGTGACATGCAGTAAGGGTCTGTCGGGCCCGGGAATCAAACCTGGGATTCGTTGTCAGGCATCAGAGCCTATGTGGTACACGCCCATAACCTCTCAGCTATTCAGCACCCCCAAGTTTGATTAACTGTTGCACCCCTAATGTGCGTGTTTCATCTGTCAAAACTAATATGTTGAAAATGTACAACAATATACCTGTATTGTTCACAAATCTTACTGCCAACTCTCCAGGTGTATTTGTTATAGTTGGACCAACCAGAGAAGTGTTTGTTCTGGAGCTTGGTGCACCAATGACTTTTGCCAGATTTTTTTTTTTTTTTTTACTTTTTTATGACTACAATCTGCCAGCTTGGTTACAGATGGAGGCTACTATTTTCTATTTATTTATTAGTTTTTGGTAACAATATAGTTGGATGTAGCAGAGAGCTTGGGTAACAGCAAGGAATGTAGGTACTGTAGATGTTGGCATTGGCCTTCCTTCTCCTAGCTATCCCCTATTATCTGTCTCTCTGTCTGGATCTGTCTTCCCAATTTTAGCACCCTAAATTGTCTAGAGGGCGGGTCCACAGCCTGATGGGAATTTCACAGTGCAATTGAAGAGTGTAAATTATAGACGGATGAAGGGATGATGTATAACCCTCTCCAAGATATTGTGTTGTGTTACTTATGTTTGCGGTTTTCATGTGTCATAGATAGCAATGAATGATCAAAATTTTGCAGGCGAGTCTGACATTATATTATACCAGTAGCAACCATGACAACAATATCATCTATCTAATCAACATCTATATCAAAGAATCATCGCCAGCTCATCGCTACGAATTAGCCATGTCTATCTGGATATTGTGTACTTGTTGCTACAGGGCGAATGGTTGCATTTGTGTTGGGGCTCACTGTAGCAAGTCCATACAGCACTTCTGTCTCCTCAGTTTCACCTGGAATGTACCATTTTGATGTCTTCAGGTGGATTTTTGAGATTTCATGATAGTGTCAGGGCATGTTTAGACTTTTTCATTTCTTGTCCCGGCAGCTTTTGGATGCATCTGAAATGGTATTCATGCACATGCGAACACACACACACACACGCACACGCACACGCACACGCACGCACACACACACACACACACACACACACACACACACACACACACACACACACACACACACACACACACACACACACACACACACACACACACACACACACATACAGGCAAGACGAGTGCTGACCTCAGTGATGGCAGATGTGCTTGTCAGACAAATACAAAGGTCTTTTGAACATGTGTAACTCCCAGCTGTGAAATACCCAAACATTTTGACTGAGGTACGGTATCAACACAGACTGGCATTGTAGCATAGGGGCTACTATCTTGCAATGCTTGGCACTTTCTCATTAAATATTCCTGGCTGACTCTAGTACAGTGGTTCTCAAACTTTTTCCATTTTAGGGAACCCGAAATTGATAATATTGATTGTCAATATTTTTGTTTTAATCCAGATTTTATCTAAGATTTTCAAAAATGGCCAATCTACAAGCTCACTAAGCAATGCAATGTGATGCGTTGTGAGCTTGTAGATCGGATATGTAAAAATAGCCAAAGTGTAAAACAGAGTTAAAGTGGTTAAACAGATTTTTTTTTTGATGCTATATTAACACATTTTGCTGGGGACCTACTGGAACACCGTCAAGGGGGTCTCTGGACCCCACTTTGAGAACCACTACTGTATACGATACGTATAGATCATTAAAAAAATCTCTTCAACCAAGCCGGAATTCCATTGCCAGTTTAGCCCCACACCACACCACACCGGCCCTTTTGGTCTCGCATGGCCCTGCACCCAAAATATCTGCGGTGCCCACTCGCAGTTCCCCCCTCCCCTCCCGTGGGGGATCGACTTAAAGCGACGCCCCCTTTCTTTAACGTCTCGACTGGTCCTCTCTGTAAATAATATACTTTTATTCTACACTACACCAAATCTCTTCGCCAAAAATAGCCGATCTACAAGCTCACAATGCAACGTGTTGTGAACTTGTAGATCTGCTATTTTCATCGAATGTTCACCCCAGAATAAGGATGCTAGGGTTCAAGTGGTTTTAATGCTCATCAATGCCTTTCTATTACAGCTTCTGATACTCAGAGACAGACTGACTGATAGACAGGAAGATATATTATGTGTTTGCACTCACATGTACACATTACATACAAAACCACCAGCATACACATTTTTTCTGTTCTGGCCTTTTGAACTTCCATGTATCCCCCTCCAGCCCTTACAGCTCACATTACCAACATTACCACCGTAACCACAAGCCCAGTCTGATAGATAATATCCGCTCTTTCAGTCAAGCAGCAGGGTGGTCATTACTTTTACAACATAGAATCAAATTAACTGACATGGTTTACAGTCCCCGCATATTTCCCCATATATTCCAAATGACTCAATTTGTCCTCCAGTCATGATGACTGTGTTCTTTTTCAGAGCCCATCCTCTTATCTTTTTTCCTTTTTTTCCTCTTTCTTTTTGTTCTGTTTTGTTCCTCAACTATCTGTCTGTCTACTTTTTGGTCATCAAACATAGAGCCAGACTGATATATCAGCCGGACCGATTTTTAAACATCGGTATCGAGAACTATGCATGTGATGTTTCACGAGTTTAACCAACTTCCACCTGGCATCCTTATTTTTGGGCATTTAATAGGGCTTAAGTGATTAAACAAAAAATTAAGTTCTGTTTATGTGTTTATTTTTTATCTATCAAAACGTGTTTATTTTTATTTGTTTGTTTATATGTAAAATGTTCTCAAAGAAAAACTTCACACTTCAAACTTTAATCAAATCTAGGTTTTTCAAATTGATTAGAAAATGTGGTCCTGCTCTAATCACATGTAGGTTAATTGCGGTGTTGTTGAACCGAACAAAGTATAAATGACGTGCATTTACAACTAAGTCAGTTTTATTCATCCATTTATTTTTATTTTGTAATATTTTATCTGTGGCATTTTTATGCTTTATTTCAGATTGATCAGACTCAGTGTAGAAAGACGAGAAACTAAGGGCAGAGAGATAAAGAAAGACATGCAAGAAAAGACTCACAAGGAACATAATGGTCTACTCTAAATGGCTGAGCCACCAGTCACCATCCAGGATTTAGTTTAAAGTTACTGTACTGTACAAGGTAAAATCCTCTGTTCAATCACACAGCGCTCCACATGTAAATTAAAATGCTCCTCCTCCTTCTCCATCCACAGTATTCACCCCTACTGAAGAAGCTCTACTGTCAAATTGCAAAGACCTGCCCCATCCAGATCAAGCTGTCCTCTAACCCGCCACATGGAAGCATCATCAGGGCCATGCCCATCTACAAGAAGGCAGAACACGTCACAGAGGTGGTCAAACGTTGCCCCAATCACGAGCTGGGGCGTGACTTCAACGACGGTAAGATAAGGGCTTTTTGTCACTGTACACTGTAAAATCCCCAGTGCTAAGTTGAATTTCATAGTTTGTTATTCTGTAATGGCAGAATAAAAGTTCCCCTATAATGAATTAATATTAATATTAATTGTTGTTGCTTTATAAATGAGATGTGGGTTTCATTACAAACTGAATTGTGTACTTGTAATTGGTCAAGAGTATAATATTTAATCACAAACACTAGTTATAAATGAATAGTGACCAACTGGATTGTGTATTTGTGATTTTATCAAAAGCATAATATCTAATCACAAACACCAGTTTTAAATGAAGAGTCACAAACAGAATTTTGTCATATAGGGATTTGGTCAAGAGCATAGCATTAATCACGGACACTAGTTATGAATGAATAGTGACAAACTGTAATGTTTACTTGTGATTTGATCAAGGGCAATTTAAGAAATACACATAACAAGACACCATATAGAAAAGGATGCATAAACACATCACATCACATATATACAAATGGGTTACAAAGAGAAAGGAAATATACTGTACAGACAGAGAGAAAAATATAGCATTTCATTTGGGTGTTTTAATCAAACAACCACAGTAGCTTTGCCCAGGTTTCATCACCTCTAGACTCATCCACCAAAAGATCCATTTTGATTCTTAACTTCAACTCTGAAAGAAAGACAGTCTGCTTTATAAAACCTTTGGTGGTCATCTTTGTATCTCATCCACATTTTAAAGATGGACAGTTTTGCTATCGTTAATATCAAATTTACACTATATCTGTCACTAGGCCTATAGGTTGTGTTAAGACCCAAAATTATATTTGACAGTTCTACTGTAAATGTGACATTAAACTGAGACATAAGAGCAGAAACATGGCTCCAAAAGTTACCCAGACATTGACATGAAACAAACATACTGTGTGTTGTATCCTCTTTTACCAAACAAACAGCACATAGAGGAGTAGGACATTTAGAAGAATTCCATGTAATATTTTTTTATTGAATTCTGCCAATCTGGAGAGAGTTCTATTGTTTGTTGCCGCCATACGTTGCTCCTCATGATGTTTGCTTGGTCAGCTAACACAGCTTCCCAGTATGCCTGCATATATGATGTAGTTATTTTTTCTTTTAACAACAGCTTGTATATTGTCTTACAAGTATACCCTGTCAGAGCCATGTGTGCATCAGTATTGTCATCTTTGGACTTTATACTGTTTAGAAGTAGGAGCCGTTTTTTGGAATTGCCTTTCTAATAATAAATAACTCGCTTATCCAGTTTCTTTTATCCTGAAGCTTTATTATTAAAGATCCATCTTTACCAGATAGATCTTTAATATGAATTATACCCAATGTTTATAGAATAAGGAATTTCCTCTAGCATCTGTCATAAAAGTGGATCCCCAGATGATATGGTTTCCAACTTCATCTGCTGTACATGGCTCCTTCACTAACCCAGATTAGATGTTAGATGCTAGAGCATAATCTAATCACCAGGGACGTGCAGAAGGATTTGGAGAGGCAGGGGCTGGAATTTCAAAAGGGCACCTATTGGACTTTACGAACAATTACCATACTTTTGGGCCTAAAACCCGAAACAGTATCATAACGTGCTTAATGTCCTCAAAGTCACGCACTCAACAAGCTTTGAACTGAGCAGATTGGACCTTCCGTTCCAGAGATAATGGCCAAAACAACTTGAAAACGGCCACTTTCGCCGGTTTTCGATCGCGATTTTCGATTGAAATTTTGGTCATTGTCGCCCGTTTTTCTTTAATAAAACAGGCTAGGAAGGTCGTACGGCGACAAACTAGATACCTGAGGAAAGTTCACTTTGAGCTGCATCCAACACATCCACTGCTATTTCCGTCAGCTTTACCGATAGGCCGCAAGGGGCAGTTGAAATTAATTTTTGGGTTAAAAAAAATAAAAATAAAACAGTCTGGAGAGGGCACTTTTTTACCGACGGGTAAAAGGGCAGGGGCTGAAGCCCCCTTTCATGTCTATGTGTGCACGTGCATGCTAATCACTAACACCAGCTATAAATGAAGCACCTTCTGGTCGTCTTGTGGTACTAACCCTTGACCCTCTACCCACAGGTCAAGCAGCCCCCGCCAGTCACCTGATTCGGGTGGAGGGCAACAACCTGTCCCAGTATGTGGATGACCCGGTCACAGGGCGTCAGAGTGTCCTGGTGCCCTATGAGGCCCCACAGGTGAGGGATTTTTGTGTCTGTGCTTTTTAAGCAGTTTTGATCATTTCATTACTGTACTGTATTTGGGGATTGTGTTGGGGAGTAAGTAGCTTCGTTCCCAGCCTTTACTCATCTGTGAGGAGAAAAGCCTGGTCACAACCTAATGCAGAGAGTGTCTGTAGGGCCGGGACTTCCGTTGTACATATTTCCCCCGGAAACGATCTTTTTCAACCAATCATAACACTCGTTTCACTTGCGTTGCGCACTGCAGGGAAATGTGTGTCGTAGCTCAATAGTATTAACATGCTTATTTGATTGATGAATGGCCCAACTACACAGTTTACCAAGAGGACTCACCTCCCCCCTTCTGACGACCTTGTCAGCGGCGGTCTGATACAATTGTAAAAATATTATATTACATTATTAGATTAATTATTATAAGAAATTCACTATGTACCGTATGTCTGAAAAAGAGTGTTCAAAGCACTTGAATAACTTATTGAATTCAGCAGTTTTTATTAGAAGCCTAGCACAATTGTCATTTATACACAAAAGTGTTGTTTTGTTTGGGTAGCTTTATGCAGTTATTGATTGCAGAGAGGCTGTGGGATCAGATTACGTTCACTGAACTAATAGTCGGCGCATGTGCAGTAGGCGGGCAGGCGCCCTGCCCCTAGTGACCAAAATATGGGCCAAATATTTAATATTAGTGTATACTGTAAAGTTTCTGAGAAAACTGAAAGTACCAAAAGTCGACGGTTCAAAGGCCAGAACCATGAATTATTTTTGTGACTAGTTTGGAGGCAATTGGACAATTGATCTGATGGGAGCAGACACACAAACAAAATGCACGTGCCCCTTTCCTAATTATAATAGTTAGATACGATAAGATAAGATAGTAAGATTATGTTTCTTTAGATTGTATTTTGGTTTGTTTTTATATATTAGTTTTGTCCTGTCATTATTTATATTTTAAAATATATTTTCCAAAACAATTTCCATGTTTCTATAGCCTATGTTTCTATGTACACACACACACACACACACACACACACACACACACACACACACACACACACACACACACACACACACACACACACACACACACACACACACACACACACACACACACACACACACACACACACACACACACACACACACACACCATAGGTTGTGTCTGGCCTTCAGTCAGTTGACATGGTGCTTACATGAATTGAACAGACCACAGTATATATTATTGATTGCTGATCCCAGTGCTGTTTTTCATGTTACACTACTATGCATCATGAGGCCTTCAAGTTCAGTCTGATAAAAGTGTCATTATCATAGAGTGACTTCATAGGCAATAGATATTGCTAGTGGTCCTGGGCATGTCCAGGCAAATACAAGTGTGAGAACTAATCACGTCAGAAACTGCACCCCAAAGATATTAATAAGACAAATGGGAGAAACACATTTGAGCTCTCACATCACATTCACTGTGGGAGTGTACAGCAACATTGCCCTCTGGTGGTAGAATAGTTGGATGTTTCTGATGGAGCTCAGTTCATGGGAACTGAAATGGGGGGGAAGGAATAACACAATCAGCAGATATCAAAGTAACATTTGTGACAGTTAGGGTTATTTTATTGACGGTTATTGAAAATCACCTGTTCATAAAGTCAAGTTAAGTTCAACTAGCTCTTCACACTGGTGGCCTTGCATCTGAGTATCTGAGCAGACTTTCAAACTCCTCTGTTCATGGCTCATATTATACATGTTAATATGAGCTGTGTGAGCCACGAGAATCCTCTTATTCCATTTGATGCTAGATCCAAAAGTATTTCTGCTGTTTGTATCTTGCAGGTCGGGACCGAATTCTCAACCACCCTATATAACTTCATGTGCAACAGCAGCTGCGTGGGTGGCATGAACAGGAGACCCATCCTCATCATCATCACCTTGGAGACCAGAGAGTAAGTGCACACTGACAAATGTGTTTGTCAGTGTGTTTATTTAACTCTGAGAGTACAAATGTAACTTTTATGCACTCTCTCAGTTATAAATTGATTAATTAAAGGGGCTACACCATGAATTTTAACTTTTTCTTCTTTTTTGTGTGTTTTTACCTACCTCTACCTCTACCTCGGTTTTCTGTAAATTGGTCTCAAAACAGGCCAAACTGATTTGGTCCCTGACGTGACGTCACGTCAGGGTACAATCCCTCCCGTTTTTTAGTTCCAACCAATTTTTTTTTTTTTTTTCTTTCTTTTTTTTTCTTTTACTTTTTCCACACAGAACCAGGAGATAACATGCATACAAACTGGCTCAATAGCGCCCCGTGCCAAACAGGACAGTGTGGTATTGCAGGTGAAAGTGCTTTATAAGCCAGAGAGAAGTTAGTTTGAATGAGTATATCTGAGGCTTGATTTAGGCTCAAACCTTTTGAAAAACGTTTCAGGGACATAAACAATATGATATTAAATATATATATTTTTGGGCGGTGTAGTCGCCCCTATAAGTGGGGTTGGGACACCTCATTAGTATTAGTTTCCTGCACTGTGATTGGCCCATTAGTAGACCCCTAGCTGTACTGTGATTGGCTGACTCTATTGGCTGACTCTATTCAGCACTGTGATTGGCGGGCGAGACACATGATGACATTAATAACCTATAAATAGGATTATGCACTTCCAAAAATCCATTTTTTTTGGCAGTGAGCTTCCATCACTATGATGACCACTGTGATGACCACACCGCCCACTTCACACTGGGTGTGATTTTTTTTTAAATTCATGGTATAGTCCCTTTAAGACTTAATACATTTGGCTGTGTATGCTGCCTAAATGTTATTCTGCAGCTTCTGAGTATTAAGATGTTTTTGTTGTGTTGGACATATACAGCTATGTATCCATATTACATGCTGACAAACTGTAGACAAAGCAATAGAACGGTTCACAAGGACTTAACTTTTTTTTGTATTGAGTTACCAAATGTGGCCTTCTCTTTTATGAAAAGTGGTTCTCAGCTCTTTGAATCTACAGTACATTTCATTCCCATTCAGCCCTCAGCCCGAATATCAAATGAAAAACACTGAAAGCTAAACCTTAGCTGATACCATAGTCGGTTTGTTTGTCCAATTTGTTGATGGCTGTTTTTTAATCGCAGTTTTTCTTGCAGTGGTCAGGTATTGGGCAGAAGGTCGTTTGAAGGTCGAATATGTGCATGTCCGGGCCGTGATCGCAAAGCGGACGAAGACCACTTCAGGGAACAACAGGCCCTGAATGAGAGTGTGACCAAAAACGGAAATGCCAACAAGCGGAGTGAGTCGCTTAATTGTGAGGATTTCTAAAACTTTTCTTATAATGTGTAATTTTTTACAAAAAGTGCAAAAGAACTTTGAATAAAGAAGAACCCACCCAGCTGTCATTTTGCACGTACACTATCACCAAACATCATACTGAACCAAATATTCAAAAGTATGGGAGAAAAGTGGAAAAACATTATAAAAAAACGGGGAAATTGTTGAAAATGTTTTTCTTTTCATCTGCAGACTTCAAACAGTCCCCGTCAAATATTCCCAGCCCAAACATTAATATGAAGAAGAGACGTCATGGCGAAGAAGAGATCTATTATATTCCTGTAAGCCTTTGATATATTTTGGATTTTTTCTTTTCAGAACACTTGCCATTGAAATACTGCAGTATTATAGATAATGGGTTCATGTTTACTGTACATATGAAACGTTATTCCTTCGTATGAAACTTCATGTATTTATGGTGCATTGTGTACAGTAGTATATAACCCATGCTATACTACTGCTATATTTTTAACTGATCTGTGGAATATTATTATGATGCATGCCTTATCTCGTCATTACAGCATATACTCTTTACATTTTAAATACCATTCACTCTGATCACACTTGATCTGGTCTGATTCTATATTCCTTATATTGCTATTTAAAATGTTGTAGTTATATATATATTTTAATATATAACTATATATTTTATATTATTTCTCTCATCCTGCTGTATAATATTTTTCTACATGTCTGAGAGCAATGAACCGAGTCAAATTCCTTGTGTGGGAACATAACTCTTGGCTAATTATGAGCTAGATTATGATCTACATTTTAGTCATTTAGCTAGCATGATTTTCCAAAAGAAACTTGGAACAGGTGAGTGAATATACAGTTGTGAGTGTCACACAGATCAACTTATTGCATAGTGTTCCATTATTTCACAAACGTAATACCTCCACGAGATTGGCAATTGGAAGTTTGGAACCCAGACCACAATGTATCAGTGGTCCATCACCTTATAACCATTCGGCCACCTTGTCCGATCTTTTCAAATAGTGTGAGTGTGTGAATGATGTTTGATAAAAGCAACATAAACACTAAGCCCTACATACAAAAACATTTATGAATTCTGCTGAATGCCATCTGCTGTGTGTGTGTGTGTGTGTGTGTGTGTGTGTGTGCGTGTGCGTGTGCGTGTGCGTGTGCGTGTGCGTGTGCGTGTGTGTGTGTGTGTGTGTGCGTGTGCGCGTGTGCATGTGCGTTTGTGCGTGTGTGTGCATGTGCAGGTGCGTGGCAGGGAGAATTTTGAACTACTAATGAAGATTAAAGACAGCCTGGAGCTAGTGGAGCTTGTGCCCCAGCCACTGATCGACTCCTACAGACAACAAGCCCAGCAACAGATGCTACAGAGACCGTGAGTCAGATCAACACACACACACACACAACACACACTCAGCATCAGCTGCTGCAATGTCCAAGGAGCCGACAAAAGTACATTTTACTCTCATGTACCTGCACAACACGTACCAATAAAGAACCTTGAATCTTGAACCTTGAACCGTCAACGTGTCTGCAACCCCATTCTCTCTTTTCTGTAGGAGCCACATAGCATCGCCCTCCTCTTACTCTCCAATGTCCAACATGAACAAGCTCCATGTCCATGGAGGCTACAGCAAGCTGCCCTCAGTCAACCAGCTGGTGGGGCAGCAGCCTCAGCAGAACACCGTCAACCACAACACCATGGGCCACATGGGTGAGCATTTGTACATGTGTGTGTGTCATCTAAAAATATAATGTATTTATAGGGTATTTTAACTATCTCCCACACGGTCTGTTGATAAGGCCTTGCACGGGGGGGGGCTTTGTCTGCTGATTATCTTACTGATCTGCTCTGTTCTCTGTCAGGTCCCAACATGCTCAATAGCCACCACATGCAAGTCAACGGTGACATGAACGGAGGCCACAGCAGTCAACCCATAGTGTCCACATCCCACTGCAGCCCACCCCCTCCATATAACCCAGACCCAGGCCTCGTCAGGTACCTCAGTCTCCAATGACACTTCCTCTTTCTCCCACAGTTAAAGGCCAAAGCTATACAGAATGCAGTTGCCGGGTTAAAAAAGGAACGACCGTCATGTTGGCACTAGAAAAGTAAAAGGGAAAGAAAAAAAAAAGAAGAAAAAAAGGCTGCATTTGAGTCGTGCCTGGCCATTATGGGTCAAATAGGTTTTTGGAAAAGTGCCCTCTTTGGGTCCAATTGAATTTGTTCAAGTGCCCATTGAGGCAATATTTGAATGAATGGACTTATGTTCTACATTCAGGGTTTGGTTTGCATATGGAGCCCTGGATGGATGCCAGTGATACTTTTCTACAAACTGTGTGACATAATTATAATCACTTCTATCCACATACATAGTCATTTTGTACACAGCCTTGGAACCATTTGCCATGCACTTGAGGAGAGTTTTGTTTAAACAAATATTCCATTGTTTATGTCTTCTAAGTTCTATTTAATTTAAAACTTTTGGCATACTTTTTTTTAAAGACAGTGTCAACACTAGTTGCTCTGTTTTTTGTTTATTTGTTTATGCTATTTCAATGGTTTTGATAGGCTTTGTTCAGCTCATTTGTTTTCTGACTGTTCTGTTCATGTACAGTTTAGCTTACCTTTTGTTTATGTATATTGTTAAAGCTTTTACACTTTCATGTATTTATAATAAAGAATTGTTTTTCATCAAATCAAGTATGGCTTTACGAATCATTTAATACAACTGCATGCACTGATATGAATGAATGATTAAAATGGTTTAATTTCACTATACTTGTGGCCTATCCCTGATAATTTTCCCTTTAAATTAAGCTAACGACACATTCAGTATTGCATGGTAGAACCAATCTTATTGTGATTTGGGGAAATAGATTAGGACAGATACAGCATCAGTGAATAAAGTTTGTTTCCATTTGGTCATTCCTCAATATATATATTGAGGAATATATCCTCACATTCACATTCTGATGAAGCACACACTGCAATTTAAACCACAGCTGCCTTCATTCTCCAAATTTGACCTATTTAATGTTGCCCTGATGATGGTCTAAGCAGCGTTGCTTTTTCGCCTTCCTTACAGTTTTCTAACCAGTCTGGGCTGTCAGAACTGCATAGAGTACTTCACATCCCAAGGTCTCCAGACTCTCTACCATCTCCAGACTCTTTCCATGGAGGTAAAGAATCATGATGTACTTGAAAATATGAATATGACATCTATTTTAAAGTCTTGTATAATACGAAGTATAAATATAATTCGTAAATCCAAAGTTTATTGGACACAAGGAGGCTTCAATATTTACGTATATTTACATTAACATTTTTTGTCATGAAAATATGCAAATGTACAAACAGCAGCTGTTTGGGTTGACTAATGTTTCTGTTGCAAAGATCTGATTTTATCTTGTACCAGGTCCTTTGTCACTAATTTACATCCAAAATCGACTACCATCTCTCATGTTCTCCTTTCCTTTATCTATTTATTCCTCTCCTCACACTCCATCCATCTCTACCACATCCACTCAGGATCTAGGTGCTCTGAAGATCCCAGAGCAGTTCCGCCTGACCATCTGGCGAGGCCTACAGGACATGAAGCAGGGTGCTCCCCTTCCTCCATCCTCTGCCCATCACCACGATTACCATGGCCAGCAGCTGATGCGCTCCAGCAGCAACATGGCCGCCAGCGCCATGGCAGCCATCGGCACCACCGGCGGGGAACTCCAGCGGCAGCGTGTTATGGAGGCTGTGCACTTCCGAGTGCGCCACACCATCACTATACCCAACCGGCCAGGTGTAGTGGGGACATCCGGAATGGCATCTGCAGCCGACGAGTGGGCTGACTTTGGTTTTGACATGCCTGACTGCAAAGTGTCCCGCAGCAAGCACTCCATCAAGGAAGAGTTCATGGACAGTGATGTCCACTGAGATAGAAAGGAAGGGAGTTAAATGCGGGAGGTGAATAGAGATGGAAATGAGTCTTGGCACTTAATATTGCCAATATACTGTAACGGTTACCATGACTTAGACAACAATGACTTAAATAATACAATGTTTTTTCAAATGTGTTTCTATGTGTTAATGTTTCAGTCATTGATTTGTGTGCGGGAGCCAAGGTCATGGAAGGTCCTTCTATTGATATATTTTATGTGTCAAATGTAGCCTACTTCCCATGTAGCCTGTTTCTCGTGCTTCAACATGTTCTATCCAAGGGATGGAACATGAGGTGAAACAATAGAACACAATCTCATTAGCAGTGTTCTTTTTTTCTTTTTTTTGTACAGCATAGAATATTGACATTTTGGAAATGTCACTGCAAACCTATCTGCACGGTGTGGATTCTGGACTATGCCTTTTAAACAATAGCACTCTGACAAGTGCATTGTTAGACTGGACAACAATGACCATTCTGGAGAATGGGATGTTTTGAGGTTGCACTGTGATAATCCAAACATGTCCTACAGTTTAACTTTACTCAGCCATCAACCTCGCATTTACATTTGTGATGAGCACAGAGATTGTAGCAATGGACATATCACTATTTGGCAATCATTAGTTGCTATTTTCTGTTTTGAAAACATACTGAACAGAGGTGACGGCTGCATGTTTAGTTCTCAGTTGACTTATTATTTATTGTTGATCTTCAGTTGTACAAATGTATATATTGTGTAAATGTTTTGTATTAGATATGTGGTTGAAAAAGGATATTTAGATTCCTAATATCATAAATCTCATTTGAACCAGATTTATAGACTTGAAATCAAAATTCAAGCTCACAAAGACCAGATGACATATAGTCAGGTGTTATAATGGCTAAAGTTAATTACTTTAAACTCACTAGTTCAGCATACTCATCATTTCAATGTAAAACATTCTTGTTAAGTGTATTAACAGTGTGTGTGTTCATGACAACTAAACAAAATCCATATCCTCACAAATAATTAACTTATGCATTCCATCTATGATGGATTTGTTTGACAGTCTTAGGAAATAATCAGTTGTTGTAATCAATCACATCAGCATGAGACAATTTTGTAAAATGAAACTAGAAAAAACTAAACCAGTATTATACTGTAGCATACAGTAGGGATTTAATCAGAAATAACATTTGGGCGAGATGTTCTCGAGATTTTCTCCCTCTTGTGTATTTTGCAATGCCTTGCAGGGCAAGGTCTTAATACAAGGAGAACTTGCTGTACCCATGTTTATCTTCATGGCACTTGTTTGTGAAAGTTGATTACCATGGTCAGTCATAACATTCCAGTTTTTGTTGTTTTTTTGGCTTTCTGTTTAAAATGAATGGTGGTGCAACTGTAATAGTGGTGTAAAAATAGATTAGGAAGTCCTTTAGTTTGTGTTCCTTATTTGGACCTACACTCAAGTTCTTTAGTGCATCTCCTCTAGCCAGCAGCAGAGCACAAGAGCTTCATTATCAGAACAAGACCAGTTGGCCACTGGCCACCATAAGTCATGATGTTCAGCTGTTGCACGCCCACAAACAACACATGCCAACTGGTCACAAAATGAGCACTTTAATTATTGCTTAAGGAACATTTTTGTCATTTGTTGTTATAATCAGTATTATGCCTTATTGCTTTATAAATGCTAGATTTTGTTCTGTAACTGAGAGAACTTTTTTCCTCCCTTTACATTGCCTACGAGATATACTCATGTAGCTAGCTACTGCTATATTATCAATGTTCACAGTTCATTAGTTGTTTAACAGTGTTTTATATATTAAAAATGTGCCGGTCAAAGTCGCGCAATTTTGATTTCTTTATTATGAAATGGGGGGGGGGACAAATTACTATGTCGTATAGTATCTAGTACATACTATCTACTATCTACCATAATTCAACCATAGAGTTAAAAATAAGAATTCAACCCATTATGTACGCATTCTTGCGTGCGTCTTTTTCTGAGCTCAACTGCTTTGCCTGCTGTGTTTTCGAGACTTAGGCAGTGTTGCCAGGTCTGCTTATTATAAGCTACTTAGGGCTGTAAAGTTTCTTGTAAATATTAGTAGTTGCTTGTTGCTTGTTCTTAACCTAAAGTGTAGTCCTTCATGTTAAGGACCCCCACATTAATATATATGTGTCAGCGGACCCCCATCTGAAAACATTTTGTGCCAGGGACCCCCATACAAGGTTTGTGTTAAAATGTTTCAAAATGAAATATTCCATATTTTCGTCAAGTTTATATTTATTTATAAATATACATAAATAAATAAATATTTACTCGTATTTTCGCCGAGGTTTAAAGGTCTCATAGCCTAGTCCTAGTCTTTTGGGCTTGTTTTCACAGACCTGGTTGGTTCCCTAGCAAAGTCTGGCAACCCTGGTCTAAGGTCTTCTTTGCGGAAATACTGACGTGTTCACAGTAGCCTGCACGATAGATAGGTAGCTAGTTAGCTGGCTAGGGTAGAAGAGCCGGGGAGTGACACAGCGGCCGCAGCAGGTAAGGAAACGCTGTCATTGAGCATTAACGTTCTCATTTCAATTACAAACCGGTGACGCTCGCAGCTAGAGAAATCAACAAACATAGATTGTAACTATTGTTGTATTCAGTGGTTAACGGTAGCTACTATAGATGGTGTCTTTTTTTAACCAGAGTTAGCTGGCTAAGCTAAGAAACCGTTGCTAGCGAAAGTGCCGTATCTCCGGAAGTGAGTTGTCACATTTACGAAAGGCTTGCTGGTACATGTAGTCCACATTTCCGCATTGTTGGTATTCGTCGACGAGGAGAACGACATGATTTACTACAATCATCGTCCATCCGGTTGTAGCCTGTAACCCATTGGACTTGTGGGAAGTGTAGTGATGTAGTCTGCCATTCAACGTTCATTGCGGGGGACCAGTGGGTGCACTAAAACTACACAACCCAAATTGATATTTGGAGGAAGGGTCAAATTATAAATTTGAGGTTAGTTAGTTAGCTATTCCTTAGGCTAGTATGTAGCCATCGTTAGTACCTTGATAATATGTCTCACGATAACGATGTAAATATTTACAACTGAGCACGATAACGATGTGGATCATGTTGATGCTTTGTTATGAATAGAAAAGGGGAGCTATTTGGTGGTAGTAGAAATTAACTTGTTGGTTTGCTTCCTAGCTAGCAGCTAGCTAACCAGAGACAAGTGTTCAGTTTCATTTCGGTTTTCTTGGTCTTGAATGAATCAGTGTACGGTTTTGTAGCAAAAAAGATAAACCTGCAAGTCCTCCCATACAAAATGAGCTGTACAACCTCGCCTTTCAAGTCCGGCATATAAGGCATTTTGGATCGAAAGCTAAAGCTTCAACAAACCACTGGTTATCAATCTAGAGACGTCCTTCTTGCTCATAGTAGCAGTAAAAATTTCACAATCAGTTTGATAACTGGTGGCTGGAGTTGGTCTACTGACTCCTATCTTAGCTATACTATGCATGCATAGTTCTGCTATTCTTTATTGTGTAGCTGCTGGGCATCAATCTCGACAGCACTTTGCTCTTTTACAGGCAGCATACTACTACTACCTTTAGCTTTTTCCTAATCTGAGAAAAGCAAAAGGGTCTATGATCCTTACGCATGCTTCCTCTAATAAGAGGACAGTACTCAATATAGTGTTACAAAGGCACCTAGGATCCTGCCCACACTTTTTAAAGTTAGGCTGTGTTTCCAAGCAGATCTCAGTTGAAACAACGATACATTGTATCACTTTGATGCCCTCATGACAAAGTGACAATATAAAATACTTCACCTACTGTACATCTCTTCAGAATGAGCACAGTAAACGGTCCTGCCCTATTTACTTTGTCAACTGTTCAAAGATAGTTTTCCCCATCAAGACCAGGGGGTCCTTGCAGCCCATACAATACACTTTTTTTTAGGTCATTCATGATAGATTTTCTTTGGAATCCTCAAATTGATCTAGTCACTAAAGTTGTATGAAGATTACGCAGTCCAAGCTCTAACTTTGTTTCCACAGTTTCAGTGCTTTATAGCCTAAATACAGTTACTTGAACTTGAAAGATGGCCTGATTTTAAACAAATCTAGGGGGTAGCAGTTTATTTAGGACCTTTTTCATAAGACAATATATTTTTTCAAAGGACTGCAAAACAATAACATTAACTTTGGGCTCACATATTATTTTTTTTGCCACTTTTAAGTGTAGAAGCAGTTAAGTTTGGAGCTGTTTACAACTTGTCACCTTTTTCCATGTGACAAATGTGGTTGAACCAAGCAAGTGTCAATCCACCAGTTCCAATCTACTCGAGCTTTGGAGTGCTGGCTAGTTTATTCTCAAACCCATTGCAATCCATAACTAAACTGTCCATTTTACTCTAATTCCTAATAGAGCTCAACTGTTTTTATTTTTGGGTCTAATGCTGATGATTTGTCCGATAATTTTTGTAAAGTTCTCTTATCAATTTGAAAAACGTTGAAAAAAAATTGATTAAAGTTTCTTGAGAACATTTAGCTTATAAGCAAACAAGTAAAATATAAAATACACAAAGTGACATTTGATTTAACCATTTAAGCACTATTTAAAAAAGGGTAAATAGCCAATCTGCAAGCTCACAACAACCCGTGGCAACGCATTTTTAGCTTGTAGATCTGTTATTTAAAAAAAGTCTCAGCCAGGACGATCGGTCTGGCTCTATTTCCTATATAACTACAATAGGGAGGCAGGAACTAACCTTGTTCCCAGTTTTATCTCTATTTCACAATGAGATAATGCTAGGAAAATTGCTACTGAAAGTGTGTCCAGAAGTACAAGAATTATTTATAAGGCTACATGTTGTCCAGCTTACCATAAACATCTGTAGCCCTGTATTTCTTGTACTTTTTCTTGTATGGTTAGACACTTAAGGGTGTAGTTCTTGTCAAGCATAAGGAGGGACTGTTGTTGACGGACATGTCCCTTTTTCTCTCCTCAGACAGAATGTCAGAAGGGGACAGTGTTGGGGATTCAATCCATGGGAAGCCATCTGTAGTCGGTGCATTCTTCACACGTATTGGACAGGTAAGCTGTCTGCAACCTAAAATCATGTATTTATGAGATTGTAAGGCATTTTGGAAAAAGCCAACAAATGTGTCGTTTTTCATATGCATGTCATTCTTCTGACTCATGTATGTAACGTGTTCTAACATTCTCAGTCGGATGCTGTAATGCTCATTTGTATCTAAATGGGTTTGAGGTTTCATCTTGATTTTAATAAAACAAAGTATTGGCTTTCTTGATTTGCAAACATTGTGCCTAAAGCAGGTGAGGGAAACAGTTTAGAATTTAAGGTAACAATCCCATTTACAGCAATCACATTATCTTTATATGTTAACATTGTAAGACGCACTGCTTTTGGATGAACAACATATCCAACTCATACACGATTCATATTTCTTATGCCACCAGTGGAAAATTCAAGGCATTGTGAAAGGAATTGGTGACACTCAATATTATTCTCAATGCATTTTTGGCCCAATGATCCATTTCAAAACATATATAAGTTCTCCTAGACTGTTTCTGTCATTGATGAATGTATGTTGTGTCTTTGTCTTAATGTATTTGCTTTCCATTGGAGTGTTGCATCTTGACTTTTTTGTCTATTCCCTCCCAGATCTATCAGTCATGGCTAGACAAGTCAACACCATTCTATATAGCGCGATGGGCAGCATCTCTACTACTTACTCTCCTCTACATGATCAGAGTGTACATATTACAGGTAAGATGCCATCTGTGTCACTGAAATTGAACAGCGCTTAACAAAAACCTTTAGGCATCAGCTTTTTATTATTACCACACATATTATCATGAAAATGTATCAGTAGTTATTGTGTGGATTAATTTGGGATGTTGATGGGTTATCGTTTGCCCCCGCAGCCACAAACTCTTGATGTGAGGGCCGCGTAGCGCCCCGAACCTCTAGTATTGACAAATAAATACTGAACAGGTTATTGCCAAAGGGGGCAACCAGAGGCCACAATAGTTGCCAATTTACTCAACTATTAATTTCAAGCCTAGCGACATAGGATTACTGGTAGTAGTTTTTATACTGTTCCATATCTTAACTAGATAAAGTGCTCCTCTGAACACAGGTCTCCGCCAGGTCAGGTAGGTTATTGTGGGCCAGCAATGTTCGGAATTCAGTCATAATTATAGACATGATGTGTACCGATTTGCATGTGTAGGAGTAATATAAAAAATGTGTTTTGCAAAAATCTGCCAATCTGCCTCGGCTCTATAATAGGTCATTATAGGCCTCTATATAGATTTAATAGAGATAATGTGTATAGAGTTTGGACAGGAGTAATATCAAAACATTTGTTTTGCAAAAATCGGCCTCCTGGTGGTGCTATAAAAGGCTGATGTGAAAAATGCAGGGCAGAGGTTTTTACTTGGCCTCTACTAGGGAGTGTGTGTACAAAGTTTCACGCCGATCGGTCCAGTTATAGGTAAAAACTCGAATCGGCTTTATAGCGCGGACAGAGGGCAAAACAGTCTCGGCCATGCCTTTGGCCTGACTGTTGGCCTGTGGCCATGACTTACTGCTAAAGTGTTAGCAAAGCCTGTAGAGAGCCTGAAGTTATTGAAGGGTTTGTTTGCCAAAACTTTAGTGTGTTCCTTTACATTGTTGACATTTTCCTGTTTACATTGTGCAGAAACATGCCCTTGGGCAAGTAACCTGTTATATTGGAGCTGTCAATTTGATTAATTTAAATCCTAGCAATTTGAATGCGTTTATGGAATAGCTTTTTTGAGCAGTTTGCAAGTTCACATCTATGCTTATGCCGGTTATGCAATACCAGTTGTACCTTTTGTCAGAGTCTGGGACATAGACAGACAGACAGACACACAGACCGATTTCCCACTCGACACACCCTTGGGTCCTCAGCGATACAAAGGCCAAGTTTGATGTCAAACTGTCCTCGAGTTATGTGGGAGAGACACACAGACTCAGAGACTTCGTGCATTTCACATTTCAGTCACTGCTACACAATAAGTGGCTTATCATTGATGTATTAACATGTTTATGTTATATCACTTGCTTTCCAGGGTTGGTATATAGTTACGTATGCTTTGGGAATCTACCACCTCAACCTGTTCATCGCTTTTCTATCACCGAAAGTGGATCCTTCACTGCTTGACGAAGGCAAGTTTGATATATCAACCGCCGATTGATCCAATGTGATGAGCACGTTTGATTGTGGAAGTTGCTGGGCTATCTTTGAACTTCTGCACATTTAACACCTTTATATCAGAGATGGAGACTTAAATCAAGTGTCAGGAATACCATAGCTTCCTCATGTGTCATGCATAGATACCATACGGTTGCAGTCATGCATCTGACTGCTATACTGAAAGCTTGTTCACAGCAGGTAATTATCAGAGAATGTAAAGCCAGATTTATTTAGTATATTGTATATAGAGAAGCAGTGTCTAACTATACAGTCCATATTTGTTCAAACCATTCCTTGTGGCTGGAAACACAGTTGTGTAACTTTGGATTTCATGGAAGATAAATTCATCCATAATTCTTTCTATTTCTAAAATAGATTTTACTCAACTTCTTACGCATTTAGCTTAAGAAGTATAAAGCTATTTTGGTAAAAGTTCTTGTGTATGTTATGGAAAATGCTTGTAGACTTGTGTAATTTCTATGAAGACAGTCTTACTTAAGAACATAATAAGTAATAGTAAATAGTGTCATTGCATGACATGTTGGGTAGTATGGGTACCTATTACGTTATTATAATTTAACTTATTTTAAATGCTTTTAAAGATGAGGTTGTTGTTTTATACATATGCAGTGGGTTGTTCTTACCTGCCTTTTTAATGAACGCTTCATGTCACCTGTCTCACCTGCAGATGAGGGCCCCGCCCTCCCTACCAAGCAGAACGAAGAGTTCCGCCCATTCATCAGAAGGTTGCCCGAATTCAAATTCTGGTAAGAGCCCACCTCATGTCTCCTTTCCCATCCGTCGTTCTCATCCGCAGAGGGACATTTCAAATGATCTCCTTTCAAATGGCCCTCTGTGGTCTATGGTTGACTCATGTACAGCTCATTTGTTAAAGGATGTAGCAATTTACCATAAACCAAAGATGCTGGGTTGAATGATTATAATTTGTATATGAATGCGTGTGTACGTGCATCTGAGTATCTGGCAGATACTGACTGATTCAGAATTGGTACAGGCATATTAAAGAGACATAATAAAACGGATACATTAACGACATGAGCCTATGTCAGTGATATGGGTTAGAGGTTTCATTTGCCTGGCCAACCAGAACCTCACACTATGCAATAGCCCTCTGTTGTAGTATCAACTCAGCAGCTATTTTTGAAACTATTTCAAGGATGAACTGTAATACTAATCTTATTTACATCCTAATACCAATCTCACGATTGTCATGGTGACTTTTCTGTGCTCAGCTACTGGCAGTGTGCTTTTTGTTTAGTTTCACCCACATGACCTTGTTTCTATGCAAAGTTTGCAAACTCTCTGTCAACTATTTTAACCAAGCAGGAAGTGGTTTTGCATCAGTCAACGCACAATAGGCATTTGCCTGAAGTATGATTTTGAAAGTCCTCGGTTCCTCTTTTAACAAATAATATAAAATGTTGCACCTTAATGAACTAAAAATGCATGCTGCCTCAGGTGGGTGATTACATAGATTGTGTTGTAATGGTTTGTGTCTAATGTTTATCGCCAGGCATTCTGCAACAAAAGGCATCGTCATTGCCATGATTTGCACATTCTTTGAAGCCTTCAACGTGCCAGTGTTCTGGCCTATACTTGTAATGTACTTCATCATGCTCTTCTGCATCACCATGAAGAGGCAGATCAAGGTAAGAAGAAGCACTCACTCACAATGAGCTGCTAGGGCTGTGAACTAACCTCAGAAATCGTCTTAAAAATGCACATGTTTGTAATGCAGACCTGCCAACTTTTATGCATTTTGACATCAAACTAGACTGATAAGATTTGTCCCTCCAAAGCACACAAAAAGCTGGTGACACCTTGTGAGTTTTATTATGCAGTCCTCAATCTATGCGCTTAGCAGAGCACAGATCTCTACCGGCATGCATGTTATAATATTGTCTGATGACATAACTGTGTTCTCCATGTATGTACTGTATATCTCTGTCTCTCTCTCCGTCTCTCTGTGTATGCATCAATACGGTCAGTGCTGTGTGGAAGAGATGCGTGTCGTTGCGATCAAATCTCACCAATGACCAAAACTAGTATATTGACAATGTTGACAAGTCAATGTACAGTAGGTGTAACTGAGAGATTTGCTGGAAAATCTTAGTTTAATCCTGCTCGCATTTCAGAAGCAGGAGCGTAAAAAGGACTAATGTGCGCTCAAGCATGAATGTATGCTTGAGGCTGGTTGAAAAGGCTAGAATTAAGATACAAGGATTTGTCAGTGATGTCACTGTCAGGCGACAGAAGTGATTTCAAAAGCGGTGTATCAAATACTGCCAGGTTTAATTGAAATGATCAAATATTGCGTGATGCCTACTAATCAAATTATTACAATATACAGTGCATTTCCCCCCCAAAGTCGATAATTATTAGAGGCTCAATTATTCATTTGACAGCCCTAAGCTGCTGAGTCGGGCCACAGTTCAGCCATTACAGATGGCTGTGTTTCTATTTTTGTCATACGGGTATGACCACATTATTCACATAACTGTTCTGCATCAGTGCAAGGCTGCACAATAGATTTTAAAGGTGAAGGGTTGAATGATATTGATTTGAACAGTTGAGCAGACCTGTAACATAAGTGAAATACCTTTCCCAGCAGGTCATCTGAAACACCTTTCCCTTATGGTGGGCCATGATCGCAACCTGTTGTGATTTTAGAATTAGAATACTAGTCAGTATTGCTTTCATTAATTGAGCACCTTCCATAGACAGCAGAGTCTCTACCTGCACTGGTGGAGTTCTTGAAGAAACGGCGAATGCCTATTGCTAATTCTCCTTTCTTCCCCTCTCATCTCCAGCATATGGTCAAGTACAGATACCTACCATTCACACACGGGAAGAGGACTTACAAAGGCAAGGAAGACACAGCGAAACCTTTTGCTAGCTAAAAACATCCCTCTCCCCTCCTTAACATTTGGAATTAAAAAACAAAAAAGAAAGTGACAAAAAAAAGTGGGGGGGTAACTAGGGGACAGTGATTTATTTTATTATTTTGGTGAGGTTGGGGGGTAAAAAATATTCAATTTGAAAAAAGAGTTTTGATTCATGGAGGGACAGTGTTGGATGAAGTTAGCAGTGGAAAGGATCAAGTTAGTCTGGAAAATGTTGCCTTTGTTTATTTAATGATGGGTATGGGCTTTTCATATAGTGAGCTCGTAGGTGAGACAGTGCCAGTTTTTGCCCTTTTTCTTTTGCCCTATGGGGGGTAAGTAACAAGTCACCTGGAAGCTGTCGCACTGAAAGTAATTGCATTGTAATGGCACTTCCAGTAATATCTGTCTCCAAATTGAAACAATAGCTGCCACATTTTGATTTCATTACGCCGGTACCTTGAAAGTAAATGAGCAAAAATGGTACCAAGTAGATGTAAGACTGAAAAAGTTATATTTGAACTACATCAGAGGTTTCCCATGTTGAAAGAATTATTTTGTCTGTTGTGATCAATTGTGCTGCTGCTCTGGCCTTGAGAGTGTCCTACTCAACTGTCCTCTGTACTAGATTTGTAGTTTTGTTTAGATTAGTCAAATTTTTCTTTCTTGAATATGCATTCATTAAACATACAGGTTGCTCATCATAATGATAGCAATTTCATTGCCAAAATAATAAAATTGTATTGACATAATCACTTGTGTCACAAAAAGTAATTCTTAACCACTTGAACCCTAAAGTCTCTATTCAGGGGAGACCATTCGGTGAAAATGGCTCATCTACTGTACAAGCTCACAATGTATCGCAGTGTGTTGTGAGCTCATAGATGGACTATTTTTGGCAAAGAAATTTGGGGTTGAGAGAAGATAAACTAAAAGGACTAGACTAATAGAGCGGGTTTAAGTGGTTAATTGGCTGTCAGCAGATATTACTGTAGTTGCTAACATAAATCTGTGGATGGTGTGATCATTGTTGATATAACCTGTACACCTTCATGGATGGTTATAGTTGTCTTCATTCCATTTTGTTTTTCTTGCGACAATCGTTGGATGCATAATTCAAGTCCAGCATCACTAACCCAAGCCCGTTTTAGCCTGCTATAGCCCTTACCCTACCATTTGTCTTAGTTCTCTGCTTTTGCGTCTTGTAGAGCACAGCAGAAATGGGAGTACTGTGTCATCAAGCACTCCAGGAAACCAAATTATATATAACAATTTTATTGGGGGGTGGGTGGGTGCATTGCTTGAAATTGAATGCCAATGATTTTTACATATTTAATTTTGTGATTGAATATATTTTTATTTTAACTGAATCCTATTGTACCTGAAAAGTGTGCTGCCAGTATTCTCTTTTAATAAAGTTCAATTGGGAATAAATTTCAACTTTCAAGACCATTTGCGCTTTGAAACCTCTAGTGAAATAAGAGTTTGAAAGCCCAGGGTCCATTCCATTTAAACTGATTAGCTGCTGTACTCCTCCCTTGCCTTCTGTGTTAAAGCAAATCGTTGTGGTAAAATCTCTAACCATTCCAAGCAAAAATATTCTTCTCTCTCTTTCTTTTGCAGAGGAAACATAAGAAAATTGAGATTGAGAGCTTTTATTGTAAGAAATGGATGAAGGGGGATCGCAGCTTCTCTCTCTCTGTCCCTCTGATTTTTGTTTTTTGACATTTAGCAGTATGCTGGATAACCTAACAAGTGTTGGCAGTCATATTTTTGGTATCCAGAGAGGTATCTTGATTTTTGTTTTGTTCTTTTGAAACCTTGATCAGCACTGTAGTGAGGGATCAAAACCTTTTTTTCCTGTAAAAAGTTCATGTTCCAAGGGGGATTGTCTTGAGGATTTGTATATATATTTTAAAAATCTGAAATTGTTTTGAGATTATTTTTCATTATTTCTTTAAACCATAATACAGTTTTCTGAGTGTTCAATTAAAAACCCATCATTATTTGAAAAAATAAAAATAAAGCAGAACTGGTTTATTGGATTACAGATCGGATTTGATTTATTAAATATGTTTCTAATGGAATAGATTGCATGTTATTGGTTTCTTGTGCCACAGTTATAAAAATGAAAACTTGATTTTAATAACTAAGTGTAATTTTTTCACTTCAAATGCTATTAAAGAGACTGTGTCCCTTCAAGCAGTATGTTGATGTGTCAGTTTCATATATTTAGGCCTTCTGTAGAGTTGAAGCAATTCTCTAAAGATCTGAACCTAAATGACTAAATCTTCTTATATATGATGATCAAGCTTGTATACATCATGATATTCACTTTATAAGCTCGTTAGACCCACAAATTCAAATCCCCTTCTTCACATACCAAGATGGATTTGATTTAGTTTGTGCTGAAGTGCAGCACTTAAACATCTGTTCACAGTGAATGTAAGTATGACACTTAAATGCCACAGCTCAGTGCCATATTTCTAATTACTTACAGTAGGCATTCACATAATTCTTTTTTATTTTTTTTATTGACCTTTATTTATTCAGGGTAGTCCGTTGAGAGCAAGCTCTCTTTTGCAAGGACGCCCTGAGTACAACACAGATACAATATATACAATAGAAAGCAATAAGCAGTGAAGTAATGATATAGTATAGAAGAACATTAAAGAAAATAATAATAATACAGAGAATATAGAGAATACACATGATGTAAAATCACAATGGATGTGCAAAACAGGTACATTCTTTATGTAATACCTCATTGAGAAGAACCTTAAAAGACTATGGAGATTAGACTATCCAGTTTCAGAGAGACCTGGAGTTTATTCCATTTGTCAGGGCCATAAAATGAAAAAGCTGATTTTCCTTGTTCGCTATTCATTCGAGGAATTTTAAGAGAAATGTATGCTTGTGAGATATCCCGAAGGGTTGGTATTTAAAAAAGAAGATAAATACAATGGGAGCTTGCCACACAGGGCCTTATAAACAAATAAAACACAATGTTCTCTACGAGTGGTGAGAGAAGACCTACCTAGGTTTTCATATAAAGTACAGTGATGAGTATAAAATCCATCACCGGTGATGAAGCGTAATGCACTATGGTACACTGCATCGAGAGGTTTTAGTATGGATATTGAGGTATGCATGTACAGCACATCTCCATAGTCAAACACAGACATAACTACAGCTTGAACAATCATCCTTCTATTAGAGAGGGAGAAGCAAGCCTTATTTCTATATAGGAAACCAATTTTTCCCTTTAGCTTTCTTATTAGCTGTTCAACATGAATTTTATAAGTAAGCTTCACGTCTAACCAAATGCCGAGGTATTTGTATGATGTAACAAATTCAATTTGTTCACCGTCAAGAGTATGTATGCCTAAAGAGGCATTTGTATTTAAAGCTTGTGTAAACAGCATACATTTAGTTTTTTTTAGAATTTAAGACCAGCTTGAGTTTTACTAGAGCTAATTGGAACCTGTTAAAAGCGGACTGGAGGTTAGCTATGGCTAGGTCGGTTGAGGGGGCAATACTATACAGAATTGTATCGTCCGCATAGTAATGGACGTCGCATTGCGAGGTGGGAATGATCTAACAGGCTACAAACATAAGGAAGCTCAACAGCGTTGCACGAGCAATTTCTTTCTCAGCATGTCGTACATTCATTGCCAGGGCATCAATCATGTTGGAGCAATATTTCAGTTTATGCAAATTGACTAAATTGATTATAAGAAGGACATTCATTGTGTTTAACTGTCAGTGTCCAAGTCGAGCAGTGGTTGGAAAATGTAATGTACACAATTATGTTTTCAAAATCTGAAATGTAGGGGCGCCAATTTCCGAGTGGTTAGGCGTGTATAGGCCCTGTTGCCTGACAGCGAGACCCTGGTTCTTGGGTCTGGTGGACCGTTGCTGCATGTCACTACATGATGTTTCCTGTCTCTACACTTTGTAGCTATCAATACAAAAAAAGGCTTGAAAAGGCCCCCCCATCACAATCACTGTTATTATCACTCTAATAACAGTGATTACAACAATCTGCTAATGAAATGTTGGCTGAAGGTTGTAGTTTTCATGCAGCATCTGCACTTGATTGATTGATTGAATACTTTATTAGAGAGAAATGCAAACAGCACGAGTACAGTCAACGAGTACAAAAGGATAACCCAAAAAAGTCCTGTGGACTTGTTTCAATTGAGGTCCTATGTATTCAATTCAACATAGCATAAAAATCACACCCAGTGTGAAGTGGGCGGTGTGGTCACAGTGGTCATCATAGTGATGGAAGTTCACTTAAAGAAAAGTAATATTGTGGACCAACCATTGTACACCCCTAACTTAAAAAAAAACATAAATGTGTTTTTTTAAAGTGCATAGTCCTATTTATAGGGCTATGCACATGTGTCATGTTTCACTAGCCAATCACAGTCCTGAATAGACTGTGATTGGCCAATCACGGTGCAGGGTTAGGGGGGTACACTGGTGGCCAATCACAGCACAGGATTGGGGGGGTGCAAATGTCCAAACCTCACATATAGGGGCGGTTTCACGACTGTCCAATAGGCTAGATTAGTCATTGCCGTGTGTATTTTCTCCGTCCATTTGCAAACAAATATCTCGCATGAATTGCCTACTGAATGGAAATGAGCATAGTGGGTGTGCCAGCCATTCAGAAAGGTACTTAATGCTACTGGCACAGACGGACGCCACATCAGATTGATCAAATGTCAAACCAACAATGAAGCAATTGCTCCTCTCTCTGTGTCTATTGGGATTTCTTCCACACGTCTTACTTGAATGTTCTCTCACAGCCTCTGAGTTTAAGCTCAAAGGAGATCATTTACTAGGGGGCCTGTTTGTTGTTCATAATGTCGGCAGCTCTACTATTCAATACAGACCAGTGGCCATCGATTGCTCCAGGTAAGCATTATTGTGGCAGCTACCTTTGCATTTACAATTAAAGATGAGTGTATCATTCTTTCAGCTGTTTAGAGTAAAGGATGATATACTTTTGTTTATAGGTCCCACACTGCAGGATGGGTCTTTCTAGCTATATCCAGACACTTGGTGGCCTTATCACAATTTAATCTGCTTTGGAAACCGTTGCCTCTAAATAGTTTTGAGCACACAGTGCAAACACTGCTGACATACTGTACTTAAGTGCGCCTGGAGGTACAGAGGCTGACTAGTTCAATTCTCTGCGCTGACAGGAGGATGTAGTGTAGCCTGTGTTTCCCAAAACAATTGGTCGGGACACTTTTTTGGGGTCTTGGAACCGTTAAGTAAATATCCCTTCTTTTGTTTACATTAACTACAAAGAAAAGTATTTCAAAAGATTTTCAAAAAGAAAAGAAGGTTAAAAAACAATAAAATAAAATCAAGCATCTCATCTATTGGACAAAATCAAGACTAATTGCCAAATGTATAAAGACACAGATGCATCTTGTGAGCGCTGCAAGGCTGCTCCCGGCAACACTTATGTTTTGGCAATGCTCCAGTCTCTCATGTTTCTGGTCAAATATATTTAAAACCTTTTCGGAAAGGCATGACACACAAATAAAACCGTGCCCATTGACCGCACATTTGAGCTTGTAGATTGGCTGTTTTCACTATTTTTGAAATAGGGCATAAGTGGTTCATTTATGTAATGTATTTGTGTAAGTTTGGGTCCCAGGGAGACACCAAACGTATCTTTTTGGTCTCGAGATGAAAACGTTTGGGAAACTCTGATGTAGCTTATTTCTGCTGTCAGGCTGGTAACAACGCTGTCAGAGCCCCTGAATAAACCCCTAGTGTTAACTCTGACTGTAACATTTGACCCATAAGTAAGTAAATAAGTACCCATATGTCAATTTTTGACAGGTGTGTAAATGTACCCATATGTCTCAGGCATTGAGGAGTGCACTGTGACCTCTTTATCATGACAGATCAGGCGTAGGACAGGCCTACAACACCATGGCTTAACTGCGTGAACCCATAGTGTCTCTATCCTGGGACAAACATTTCATGAAAATATCAGCTCTACAAGCTCACAATGCGTCGCAAAGCTTGTAGGCTATTTGAGGCGAAGATCTTTAGTGATTTAGGGTATAGACCCCTTGGGGTCAACTAAGTATACAGTATAGGGTTTAAGTGATTCATTGATTTTGTTTTATAACAAATGAATCCTCTTCTAAACTGTTCTTCATTCTGATAACTGAACCCATTGACCTGCAACACATTTCCTTCTTCCATTTAGGCACACGTTCTCCGTATCAAATTATCGCCACTTTCAAATGATGAAGTTCTCTGTAGAGGAGATCAACAATTCTACTACCCTCCTGCCAAATGTATCAGTCGGTTATGAGGTATTTGACCACTGCTCAGACGTCCTTAACTTCCCGTCTATTCTGAATCTCATATCAGACAATGGTTTGATAAAACCTCCGAGAAAACCAAATGGACCAATGTCTAAAATCATAGGTGTGATTGGCCCAATGGGAAGTACGGAGGCCCTCACAGTGGCCCCCTTTTTCATGATGAATCTCATCCCGATGGTAAATATTGCTACATTTAGTTTCTATTGTATTTTTCAAGAGCACTCTGACCAGTCAAATGTTATTTAGACATTTTCTGGTAGTTAAGTTGCTTAAAGAGTCAGTGGATGTTTGTCCACAGACTCTTCTCAGAAGCATTGTGCCATTCCAGCAGCTAGCTAGAGGATGTAGCCAATAATAATAATAATAGTCTGTATTGTCCCCACAGGGATAGGCCTATTTGTCTTCACAGTCTGTTCAACAGAAAAACACATAACCACATAGCACAAAACAAAGTAGCACACAACACAACACCAAGACAATACATGAGGTCCCCACTATACACAAAAAATATCCGCAAGGCAGTTTGTTTAACGACAAAACTCCAGGGGATGATCAGTGACATTTGTTATTGTAAGTGCTAAGCGTGTGATGGCCTTATTGTTCATATTGTTTTGTCTTTGCAGCAACCCATTAAAACCGGGAAAGCTTCTGTGTCATTTTAGCGTCACAATCATTTTAACCATATTTTATACTTTGGCTATTAAAAAATAGCAGATATACAAGCTCATATCACGCTATGATCTTGTAGATCTGCAATTTTTTGAAGAGTCGTGAAAATTCTGCAAATCTTTGAATATATAGTTTTAAAGCAAACATTTTTAACTCAAATCGACACAATTTAAACACAATTTTCAATTGCGAGTGTCTGTACCCACACTTGCGCCAAAATGACGCAAGCAGCAGACATTTATTTTAAAGTTAATACATATCTGCCTGGAAATGTTGTTGTGTTCCAAAATATGATCGGCAGTATTTGTTTTGGAGTGGTACTTCCCTAATTTTGTTTCGAACTGAATTCCGGGAATCACATTTCTAACAGACCCGTAGTACGTAGGTGTTAATTATTTTATGGATACTGCTAATGGTTAATGCTAAATGGATGTTACACAACATTATGACTTTAAACATTTACTTTACTACTGTGTTGATCATTTGTACTAATATACAAATATTGGCTTATCGGCTAAAAAGGGATCATCGAGACTTATAGATACACAAAAGGGAACTTCACTCTGTGACTCTGTTGACAGGTCAATTATGCGGCTTCAAGTTCCAAGCTTTCATCAAAGGAGAAATATCCTTCCTTCCTCCGAACAGCACCTTCCAATAAAGATAATATAGAGCTGATTGTTCGAATCCTACTGAAGTTCGACTGGCGCTGGGTCGCCTTCGTCAAGAGTGATGACGCCTACGGCAAAGACGGCATGGAATTATTCAAAGAACAGATCAACGGCACCAACATCTGTTTGGCATCTGCCCAAGCTCTCACCGAATATACAAATTACACTGCCACGTTGAATGAAATAGAGGAACTACACATACCAATTATTATTGTTTTTGCCTCACCAAGGTATGCCGTACACCTCATCCATTCTGCGATAAGGCTTAATATCAGTAAGAAGGTGTGGATAGCAGCAGAAGGCTGGGCAAAGAACAAAGACCTCCCCAAAGTGAAAGGAATTGAAAAGATCGGAACTGTACTTGGCATCACTGAGTCAGAGGTGGCGATACCTGCATTTGACAATTTTATAAATTCCTACAAATACAAGAAGACATGTGCTGATGATGCTGGCCAAAATATATTTTGCAATCAAATTTGCAACTGCAGTCATGTACGTCCAGAAGAAGTCATTGCGCAGGATCCCTCTTTTTCTTTTTCCATTTATTCAGCGGTGTACTCGCTTGCTCACGCCTTGCACAATGTGTTACAATGTGGAGATGGCCAATGCCGGAACAATTTTACAGTGTACCCGTACATGGTAAGTATGTGCTCGCTAGGCCTACGAGTAGGCTAATTTGGAAATGAGTTGCCATGTAAACACACTAAACAACAATTGTGCTAAATGGCACTGGAAGTGGTTCTTTGGCTCGTAATCATATAGGGAACCGCTTTTTGGTGCTATAAATAGCACCATAAAGGTGCTATATCACAGGGGTTCCCAAACACTGGGAAAACTTAACGATTAGTGAAAATGGCTGCTATTTTCACATATTTTGAAATAGAGCTTAAATTATGAATTCATAGAATATTTTTGTATGTTTGGGTCCCAGGGTTACAATTTAGGACAAAATGATCTTTTAGGTCTTTGCTAAAAATGTTTGGGAACCTCTGCTATATACTGTAGGACCTTTGTCAAATGATGCTACTGTATGTGGAACCAATAAAGGTGCCTAAACTAAAGGGCAGTACAAGCTCCTGCTGACCTTTGAACTTTTCTTCGGAAAGGGAGGTGATGTAACTACAAATCTTTCCGAACTTCTGATGGGCGGTCTCAGAACTTTTTCTCAGAACTTGTGCATCCCCAGATGTCTTGAAGGCCAATACATGCTCCTTCTGATGTCGGAAAAAACGTCCGGTTCGGACAGCCTTTCCGAATTAGTTCAGAGAGTCAGGACATCTGGGGACAGTGGGGGTGCACGAGTTCTGAGAAAAAGTTCTGAGACCTGGGCCCATCAGAAGTTCAGAATGACGTCAATTATACATCACCTCCCTTCATTGCCCTTGACTTAAAGTTCATCGCCCTTGACTCTTGACTTTTGGGGGCTTTTTCGTGAGCTTATCATAGCACACAATAATGGTAGGCTATCCGCACAACACTGCATATAAAAGCTAAAAAAATAAGAATTATTGAAAAATTCCTATAAATCCACAAAATCTCTATGCTAATTAATCACTAATTAAAACACTCATGAGAAACACTAATATTGTCATTACAGGTTGATCCTTTCCCATCTTTATGGTCAATGTATGTGTATTATTTTCTTGTTGAACTATGGTTTACTTGAACCACATGTGGGAGCATAGCCTACCCAAGTATTGCTCATCATTTCTGCTTTGTGTCCCTTCTTCAGGTCCTAACTGAAAAAGTCAAACTTTACACTTTTAAACAGGACTGTTCAGTTTGATAAAAGTGGTGACCCTATGCACAAGGACTACTCAATAGTCTTCTGGAACAGCAGTGGCCAGCTAGAGAAGGTTGGCTTTTTTAAAACTAATCCAGTGGTCCGGTTATCCATTAATGACTCCGCAATTCAGTGGCACACAACAAATGGAACAGTAAGTAGTCAATCCAAATTTGTTTTCTCATTTTCAGGATGTAGTATGAGGATATGAGATCAAGCCATGTCAAGAGGGTCTTTATTGAATTAGATATAGTATAGTATATCTGAATTAATCGTTTCAACTGCATTACTGTAGCTCAAATACGGAACCAATGAAAAACTTTATGAGGCTGTATATTACCATAACCTCTGTTTGACATGCCCTCAAGTTTGGGCATTTTAGGTGGATGTTTTATGTATTTTTTTGTTGGGTCAAATCGTTTTGGTTAACCACTTAAACCCTATACTTTGCTGTGTGCCAATAGCAAAAAATATCAGATTTACAAGCTCACACTGCGTTACATTGTGAGCTTGTAGATCTGATATTTTCGGCAAACATGCCCAGAACACGGATGCTAGGTTCATGTGGTTAATGTCCTCACTGACTTTTGATACTGTTTACTGCGTCTGTCTGTCTGTCTGTCTGTCTGTGTGTGTGTGTGTGTGTGTGTGTGTGTGTGTGTGTGTGTGTGTGTGTGTGTGTGTGTGTGTGTGTGTGTGTGTGTGTGTGTGCGCATGCATGTGTGCTTTGTGTAGGTCCCTGAAGCAGTGTGTTCTCATGAATGTGATCCAGGTTACGCAAAGGTCCAAGATGGCGTCCACAAATGTTGCTTCCATTGTGAAATCTGCCCAAATGGCTCCTATGTGAACACAACAGGTATGTAAATGACAAACCGGAGGTGGAGAACAATTCTGCTCTGACACAAGTTCATTAAACTACATGATATATATACAGTATATATCCTATCTTAAAATGGGCTAATGGGAGGCTCGGCCACGTCACTCTAACATAAACAAATCCGATACCCGAAAACGAGCGCTCCTTTTTCAATTTCACTGGTTTTCCAATTTCCCTGCCACACACACACACACACACACACACACACACACACACACACACACACACACACACACACACACACTCACACACACACACACACACACACACACACACACACACACACACACACACACACACACACACATACACACACACACACACACACACACACACACACACACACACACACACACACACACACACACACACAGTGACAGAGGTATACATAACCCAACGTAATACTGTTGAATTTCCCCTCTCCCCTGTCAAACAGAGGACGCCTACAACTGCATCAAATGCAAGGACACCGAGTGGTCTAACCCAGGAAGTATATTTTGTAGTCCACGGTCAGTAGAATATGTCCCTTTCTCAGAGCCAGGGGCCATACTGATCATGTTTGCGACTGGAGGCTTGGTGTGCCTTTCAACAGCGATGGCCATTCTCTTTGCCATTAACTACAACACGCCAATTGTCAAGTCTGCTGGAGGACCGATGTGCTTCCTCGTCTTGGGCTGCCTAAATGTGTCTAGTATCAGTGTGTTCTTTTACTTTGATAAGCCAACAATTGCCAGATGTATCCTAAGGTATTTGCCATTCCTATTGTTTTACACTCCCTGTCTAGCTTGCTTCGTAGTGCGCTCTTTTCAAATTGTTTGCGTCTTCAAAATGGCAGCGAAATTCCCCAAGTTCAACAGCTGGTGGATTAAATATAATGGACAATGGCTTGTCATCACAGGGGCCTTTGTTACCCAAGCCTTTGTGCTTCTTGTTCAGTACACAGCGGACACCCCCAAACCCTACAATGAAACAGATTGGTACAAAGACAAAATAATACTCTGCTGTTACCTGGGCGAAGGTGGAGGTTTCTATATTGCTCTTCTTTTGCTAGGGTCTTTGTGTTTCTTTTGCTTTATATTTTCCTACATGGGGAAGGACCTCCCAAAAAACTACAATGAGGCCAAAGCAATAACCTTCTGCCTTATCCTGCTTATCCTCACCTGGATCGCCTTTGCCACTGAATATGTGATGTATCGCGGAAAGTACATCCAAATTCTGAATGCAGCTGCAGTGCTGTCCAGTCTCTATTGCATCCTGCTCTGGTATTTTCTGCCCAAGTGCTACATCATAATATTTCAGCCCCAAAAGAACACACAGCAGTACTTCCAAGGTCTTATTCAGAGTTATACCAAAACCATTAGCATGTAGCACAGGCTGTTTAGATCAGTGGTTCTCAAAGTAGTGTCCAGAGACCCTCAAGGTTCCTTGACAGGGTTCCTGATAGACCCTTACAGGTCTATAACTCTGAGAGTGTGCAAATGGAACCTAATCGATCCTAATCCCTCACAGTTATTGAGGTCCTTGAGATTAAAATGTTTGAGAACCACTGGTTTAGATACATTCCAAATGCAGGTGAACAGCAGGCATGATTAGACTACTGTAGCAAGACTTACAAAGGGCCTTTGTGGACTAGGCACCTAGGCTTTGGAATGCCCTGTCCGAGGATCTTATAGGCTAGCAGAATCAGTGTCCTTTTTTAAATCGCTTCTGAATACACAATACGTTAAGTGATTTTCCTAAATGTATGTGCTTATGTCAGCTCTGATTGCATAACTTGTTTTATCTGCTGACTAAGAATGCTGTTTTTAGTTTTAGTTTTTTTTGTTGCTGTTGTTTGCTGTAAAGCACTTTGTTAGCCTGGCTCCACCCCCTGAATCTTCTGAATAATGGAGTGAAACGAAATGAAAATTCAGGCTGAGTGTCAGGCTAGCACTTTGTAACAATGTTTGGAAAAGCGCTATACAAATAACTTCTTTATCATTATAAATTATACTCTATGCTGAATAAAGTGACACAGAAAATCCAATAACTTGGTGTTTTATTTAATTTCCCCTGACAATAATTGATCAAGATAAAAACATAACTGTGTGTGTGTGTGTGTGTGTGTGTGTGTGTGTGTGTGTGTGTGTGTGTGTGTGTGTGTGTGTGTGTGTGTGTGTGTGTGTGTGTGTGTGTGTGTGTACCAAGATAAGACCTTTATTGATTCCACTGGGGAAATTCAGGTGCCAAAGACAGTACAGCAGTTGAAAATACAGATTACAGGGCAAGGAAAATAAAGTAGGCTACTGTAGATAGAGCATGCTGGAGAGACATCACAGTCAAGGCAACACCATCAGTGAGGTGACAAACAGAAAAAAGTATATATATAAACTATAAAAAGTACTCCTCGGAGCACAGGTCTCTGCCAGCCAGGTCAGGTAGGTTATTTGTGGGCAAGCAATGTTCGGAATACAGTCATTGGAATCTGTAAAGTTGAGGGATTCATGATTAAGTTGTTGCACAGACACGATATGTTGATTTGTGGGAGTGTAGAATATAGTTTTGTGTTTGAATTACTGTTAATTGTGTTGTTCTTAATGTGAAGTGGCTTTTTATAGTGTTATAGTCAGACAAGTTTTGGGTGGAGGTTCTTTAGTGGCATTGTTGGGGTGTTTAGGTTTCATGATGATGGGTTTAGTTGCGACTTGCGATGGACATTAGGTAGGGATTAGCTCCATAAAGAACCTCTCACTCTGTATAGCGGAGTGAGAGGTTCTTTATGGAGCTAGGTAGGGATTGATATGTATAGAGTTCGTCACTGATATGGATGTTGTTTTGGGGTTTGCTGTCTTGTTCAAAACGAGCCACTCCTGCAACATTACATGACAGTCTCAGCCAATCAGGATGGAATACGCGGACAGATCCGTCTTGATCACATGACCATAGAGATGTGTACTGATTTGTGTGATGTTGTTTTGAAGAAAACCCAAAATGTAATCTGGCACTAATGGCCGGGGCCTATGCTGCGTCACGGTCAAAGGAATCCAGGGGAAACAGATGGTGATTGTAAGACCTGAGGTTCAAGAGTGTATCGGCACTGGGCACCAAGGAAGAGGTAGAACACACCACTGGCTACTAGATGTCACTGTATAGACCATATTCACACGGCGGCCATGTTTCTATGAAGTCAATGAAAGTAGCCACCCCGGGTGGCGGCACTTTCAATGTTAAATTCCAATATGGCCGCCGTGTGAATATGGTCTATTATGCCCACTATTATCAATGTGTTTGTGTGCCTTTTTTCCCACAAGGTGGCGCCAAAGTGGTTTAAGAGTTTGACCTGGCCTTTTAACAAAAATATTTGTATTAAGAGCCATAGGCAATGGTTGCTCCACAGAGATCCTAGAAGATATATTTGAGAAGTATTTTTCTTTTTAGATAAAAAATATAATATATAAATGATTTTGCAAATAAAACGCTTTAAATATATATATATATACATTTATACATAAAATTGAAATGTCGTATTGGGGCGGCCATAGCTGAGTGGTTAGTGAGCCCGCCTAGGTAGCCCAGGTACGATTCCAGGCCACGCCAGTATGTGTGTCGATGAAATGAAATTTGCCCCTGAGCAAGACTCTCAACCCCTAATTGCTCACAGGCCCTCATTGGAAACAAGCCCGCAAGGACTTTCATGAACGTCCTGTTAAAAGGAATTATCCTTATCCTTAGTGATAAGGAATGGTAAAGCGAAGTGAAGCCATGTGTATTTTTGTTGAAATAGTGACTCTACAAAGTTTGTTTACTTTTATGTCTAAATCTATTTTTTCTATACTTCACTGCAACATTAAAACATTGTGGATTTTTGCTGGCATATAGGTGTGTTTGAGTTTGTCTTGACTTTCCGCTTTCCAGGTTCTCAGTTTATCGTAAATAGAATAATGGTGTTGTGACATGATAGCAAAGATAAAGTCCCATATGGTCTAGCGGTTAGGATTCCTGGTTTTCACCCAGGCGGCCCGGGTTCGACTCCCGGTATGGGAACACAGTTTATGCAGACGGGGTTAGTTCAATTGCTTCATTCATAGCCAATAGAATCAATCGATTGAGCACATTTCACTTCTGCCACACATATTAAAACATGGTTGGCTAAATGGCGGTGATGGTGGCCGTCGGTCTAGAATAGAACGTGTGTTTTATATGGTTCTATTATTAGGCTACCTTAAAAAGTTACAACTGAAATTCTCGGGCCTAAATAGTCCTGATAACTTTTGGGCAAGACATTAGGCGAATCCGGCCAGATGATGCCCCACGTTGTGAAACAGAAAAGACCTCAACACCGGGGGTCTGCTCCACTATTCCAATTGTCATGTTGTTATATTGCTATTCAGTTTCCCAGCAGCGCGGGAGAAGAGGAGGATGGACCGTGAAACTAGGAACGAATTGGTAAATGGTGCCACTTAGAGTGGCATATGGCGCGTTTGGAAAGCTGTATGCTGAGTTTGCTGACACCAACAAATTGTCAATTTCATACCAATTTTAGAGTTACATACGCCACACACGTTGTCATACAGAACTTCCCTGTTTTGTTTTTTCTTTCTTTATATATGCTTGCGCAGTGAGGACACAATGTTATTTGATGTGGCATTATTCAAATACAATGCGTTCAAAAATTTTAACAGGTTTATTATGGAGATAATAAATTAAAATGATCAATGCAAAGTTACCAACGTACTTGGATTCTCACACATTTTATAACCTATGCCTTATTTTCAATTAAAACTCTTCTTTGTCCAATGTCAGGGCACCGACTGCATTGCTAAGTAGGCCTGTGTGCTTTGTTTAGAGACATATATTTCTGGTCTACAAAATATGAAGCGAGGAAAATCGGAGGAACGCCTCCTGGCTTTTCACTTGTACTTTCCAATTTTCCACTTTTTCCAGATAAAGGAACAAGCCTGGGAAACCCCGCTTCGGTAACTGGTGCTCAAAGTAAAAACAAAACACTCTTCACTCAGTTCAAGGCCTTAGGTTTGGTGGCCATATGGAATGTGTCATAAAAAATGGTCTTGTGAGTCGATAGACATTTAATTCACAAGGTATGTGGGCATCACTCAGTATATGAACCATATAATAAATTAGGTTATAGGCTGCTGTTTCCCCTAACATCAGATCATAATGGGCCATTTATTACACAGTTTTATTCTATTTGATTTATTTAAAAAATATGTTTGATTTACAGTTTAGTTAAAATGAGACCAGGACAACAAAATGAAGCTCTATAGGGGAATATTGGTTTGATGATTAACGAAGTGACAAGTGATTGGTGTTAGCTATCCAGTGAATTCAAGATTGGGTGTGGCTAAGTACTTTTACATTAACTTGTTGTCAATAGACACAAAGACCCATCCATTGCCCTTAACAACAACTATCCGAGTTCATTTTAGTCAGTTATTATAGAAAACCTAACCTTGCTAAGCATACAGACTACATACTTTGCCCATTATCTAACTAACTAGGCCTACTGAATTTCGGTCAAGCTCTGTCTTCGGTCAAGCCTTCTGTAGGCCCACGTTTATATTTATCTATTTTATATTTGATCTATATTTATTTTACAAATGAGGGCCAAAATATTATATTGGTTCATATATATAAATATTTTGTATTACATTTAAGGCCCAATATTTAAAATATATAGCCTACAAATTGCTAACCTGTGATAGAAGAAGTTGAAGGGTAGCCTACATTTAGGTCTGAATGATAAGTAGCCTATCGTGCATGTTAAAATCATATAGCCTACTTACTTTACATTATTTCCGACCATTTCCAAAGCATATAGTCTACATTTTTTACATTTAGGAAAAAACAGCCAACGTAAAGGTTCCAATTAAGGTTTAGGTGTCCACTGGGCCTGTATCCTGACTAATAGGCTAGGGGAGCCAATCTCATTATTTTAGTCAATCCTAAATTGAGTAAATTGTGGAAATCGAGGTCTAAATATCAAAGTAAACGTTTACTTTCCCAGTTGTGTGCAAAGAGCAAAGACAGTGTATCTAAACCCACCGACTTTATTCTCATTCAAATCTGTTTGAAGTGGGTTAGAGTAAATGGCAGATGTTTTGCAATTCAAGGCGCATCAATACCCATGCGCTTTGGTGTTAAACAATAGAGGTCCTCTTTTGTTAGGCCCTGTGTCTTTCAGTTGAGCTCTCGACAAAGGCTTCATCCTCCAGCGAGTTATAAAGTTACTTTCCAGTCAGTTCATTTCGGCCCTTGAGAAAACCCTAAGCGATGTTAATGTGCACCTCTAGTCCTTTCAGACGGTAACCCCGGCACACATAGGCAAACACCAGCCATTGTGTGGCTAAACCAAAGTAAGAAGTCTTAAATAACCTTAGCAGTCTATAGAAATTCATGATGGTTTCTGTTTGATGTTTGTTTGATCAGACCTTCGTCCGCACAGGTCGGTCGCGTGGCATTTTTAAGAAATATTTTCCATAATTTTAAGTTATTTTTCTTAAAACACCTGTTCATGTAGGCTACCTGCTCTTTTCAGACATTGCAATAAACGCTTTGGTCACGCCATCTATGCGTTAGGTGCCTCTGAATAGAGGGCGGCGCACTGATTTGCTACGCTTAAGGACGGATCTATCTCACATCTCAGTTCCGATTTGACTCTATGAGGCATTTCGGTTATTTCAGAGAGCAAGTATAGCCTACCTATCTAAAAAAAAAAGTAGGCATAGAACAGCTAGTGTACCCTGGGTGTTTCTCTCATCTAAAATTAATATAGCGATTTGACATTTTAACCATTTAAAATGGTACACTGGTTAAACACTTATAATGTAACCATTGGCTAAACGGCTACCAGTTTTCCTTCATGAGGGAATCGATTGAATACTTTATTAACAGTTTGCAAAAAGTACAGATGTACAGTTATACAATAATGCTAAAAATATAACACTAAAAGCCCTCAGGGCTTGTTTCCATTGTGGTCCTGGAAATAGTTTATTGCAGGTAATTGTAGGGTGACCACCCGTCCCGAAATTCGCGGGACAGTCCCGAAATTGGACCCTCTGTCCCGCGTCCCGCACAAGCAGGGCAATGTCCCGAAAATCAAAGTTATGGGGAAAAAAAATATATATATATTTTATTTTATAAAAAAAAAAAAAAGTTCATTAAATTTTGAAGTTAACTTGCAATACCCTCTTATATCTAATCCTAACCCTAAAACCAAAGTAAAGAAACCAAAAACTGGAAAAAAAACGAACCCAATCCGCCCAGAACCGCGAAAAAAACGAACCCAAACCGCCCAGAACCGCAAAAAGAAATCGCGCGCGCGCTTCGCGCGCGCGCGGGAGTGGTCCGCATGCACGCGCGCTGCGCGCGCGTGCATGCGTCCCGCGATGTCCCGCGAAACGGGTTAATCTGTCCCTCAATGGACCTGTCTGGAGGTGGTCACCCTAGGTAATTGCTTAATTGCTCTGGTAATGTAACCATTGGCTTGGTAATGTCTACCAGTTTCCACCGGGAGGAAAATAGTTTATTGCAGGTAATTGCATAATTGCTCCACTAATTGTTGTTAACAAGTCCCCCAATGATCCAATTATTACCACAGCTTTGTCAGGTCCTCGCCGCGGGCATCCATAACAATGGCCCATCAGGGTTAATGAATGACCCGGGGCTGAAAAGTGAAGGTGGAGGGAGATGGATCATCATGTTCAATTGGGATACAAGTTTCTCGTTGCGCCTTTCTTATGGATAGGTGATGGCCCGTCGACAATGGTGAAGTGGAATTCGGAAGGAACATTTTAAAGCACCATTCCAGAGAGATGCTGCTGCCTTGCCGTTTTAATTTCGGATTGTCCCTCCAACCAGTCAACCAGGTCTAATTGAAATTATACCGAGTAATCAACGGTGAAATCACTCCTCTTTGGCCAAGCGTGTAGTGTGATATAGGCTACCACGATTCCCAGCTGAAATCAGCCAAGGTCTTGTGTTAAAGCCAAGCGTGAAAAAGCATATAATGCAGTGTTCAGAGGACAAAAGAAGCGAATAAACTCACTTCAGACCAGAAACTGTGGTCGAATTTCATACTGATTAAACGCTGCATTATAGCTATAGCATTTCAGAGTATAGCAACCATAATTGTGGCAAGCAATTTTTCGGTACATTTTACGCAATTAGCATGGCATGGCAGGCGCTTTAATTGCATTTGAATTATCCTTTTATTACAAGCACGAGACTAGTCTTTATGGCTCTGGCTCATCTTCCGTTTAAATTATCAAAGGGCGATTGGGTTGAACTCTGGAACTTTAGTAGCCTATTCGACTTGCATGTTGTAGAACTGAACATAAATAGGCCTAAACCCGGCCTGTATATAAAACAAAGCGAGTGTGTAATAGCCTACCTTTATTTTAAGTTAATTCATTAATGATTGATTTTAAATTGAACTGCCTAATTCTGAGTCGCTGTAAATTGCGGCAGATTTCTGAACAACAACAGACCATGTATAGGCTATTTCCTATTTTAGCGTTTTATGCCCAGTCTCCACACTTACTGTGTGGCCATAAAATGGAAGAGAAAGAATCAATGGTGCCTTTTCATGGGCGGCCCCCAGACTGTTGCACTGCAACAAACCCATCTCCTCTCTTCAACCGGACCCTCAATTGTCATCCAAACACTGTGCATTGTGAGTGGAACCAAACTGTATAGTTCTGGGAAACTTTGAAAGTTGGAAGCTTTTCACAGTCGCGTGGTCTATACAAAAAAAAGTTATTACGGGTTATATCATCATTATCACCGCAAATAGTTATATCTCCAGGCTACTAAGCCGGTTAGCCGACGAATTCAAACAAAAAATACATTATTTAAGAAAGGCTTAGGCTTACTGGGGCCTTCTGTATATGTGGTTGAACAGTAATGTTCCTATTAGTTTTGTTGTCATGGATTGCTCATTAGCCTATGTGCGCGCATATGATGCCTAGGCGGCGGCAGCTATAGTTCATTTAGCCGAGGCCTACATTTTTTCAGTTGGCATGACTTTCCCAAGCCTTGTGCCTTTTGAGGATGCAGTGTGGAGAATCGGGGGGCGAAGAGCCAAGGACAGGGGGGCGGCTCAGCGATTCTCCGCGGTGCCTCACCGCGCCTGGTATGAGACAAAACGGCTGACGCACAATAGCTGAAGAATACAAAAGTGGCGGCAGTTTTTCCACATCCAAGCTTGCTTTGTTTGTGTTTTGAGTTTATTTGTGCGTAAAGTGTAGCTTTGTTGCACAGTCTAGCTATACAGTAAAGTTATTGTGTGGTGATTTGGTGTAACAGGTGACTGTTCCCCACATTAGGCCACCTCAGGCTACCAGAAAATTGAAACGTTGTGAGGACATGAAGGGAATTACCACGGTGCTGCGCTCGAACTTTTGGCGTGAAACTCAATTATAAAACGAGTAACGCCAGTTAGTAGGCTAACCACCGTTGCATTACGATTGCCCATTATGTTTTTGATTTGTACGCCTCTCTTTAAGAGTTTTGCCCCACACGTTGGTGGGTTGTATATTCCATTAAAATGCCTATAGGCACTGTTTTCTTGAGTTTTTCAGTAGTCCACATTTATTGTATTTGATCCAAATTAAACAAACATGATAAGCCTTGTACCCCACCATCCCGCAAACCCTGGCCTACATTGGCAGGGCCAGGGTACATGCCTATACATTTCTTATGGACAGCCCTGAGAGGGAAAATAATAATATTGTAGGCCTTTTTCAATAGAGTGATACAATTTTAAAATGGCAAATCGTTATATTAATTTGATATGTATAACATGTTTGCCATTACATTTATTCAAGCTGGACAACCCAAACAGCTAAGAGAGTGCGTGTGCCTTTGGATGATTCGTTTCGGCTGACAAAGGAGGGAGGCACCAGTGATAGACAGGACACATTGGCATTGAGATGTTAAGTGGGTGTCGCATATAAATACAGGCGCGAGGCGCAGTCCCTCTACTCGTGTGCTGGAGAAGGAAAGAGATTGACTTGACGAGGAAAACAGGACTAAACTACAACTAACAATGGTGGCAACAGCAGATACTATAGTCAAGACCAAAACCGTCGCTGGAAATAAGGTAGCAACAATATATTATATTTATAATAAATAAATAAATTAAAAAAAAGAACTTGGTAGCATTGCCAAGTAAAGCTTATAAGTTCGTTGTGTTAAGTGTTTCTTTTCTTCTCTTCTGTTCTGTTGATAGGTATCCAAGCCACTCATGGAGAAAAAACGAAGAGCCCGCATAAACCAGTGTCTGGATCAGTTGAAATCTCTTCTGGAAAACTATTACAGCAATAATGTAAGGAATTTCAATAATGCAAATAATGTATGGAATTTCATGATTTTTTCCCCTTCATTTGGACTAATTTATGATAGATTGTCTAAAGCTAACGTGTTGTCTTATTTCAGATTCGAAAGCGCAAGTTGGAGAAAGCAGACATCTTGGAGCTAACTGTGAAACATCTGAGGAACCTCCAAAAAATTCAGAGCTGTAAGTTGTAACCTCACTTTTGGCATAGCTTTGGCAATAGGTCTATATAGTTAAATACAAAACATAAGATCGCATACATGGCCCTGCTACTGAAAATTGCCTTTACGCGCAATGTAATAGGCCTACATGTTTTACGCGCAACTTTACGCATGCTATTTATTCATTCATTTCTTTCTTTTCTTTGTAGGCAATGCTACCACCACAGCCTCGGAATTTTCAGAATACCAAGCAGGATTCCGCAGTTGCCTGACAAGCGTCAACCAATACTTATGGATGGCGGACAACCACGATGGAAACGACCGGTGGATGCTCACTCATCTCGCCAACAACCTGCGCTGCGCTCAGAGGCCGGGCGACACATCCAGCACCACGGACAGCGGCTCACACAACAGAGACGCACAAGAACCGGTGATGCAGCGACTGCTCCCATCGCTAACCGAACCCATAGCGAACAAAGCACCCACAGATACCCCACTAACTCGGTGTTCTCGTGCACCCAAACCTCACTTCAGTGCAGCTGCAGCATCGTCTCAATCTCTACTGATTGATATTAAAGGAAAAAATATGTCTTCTGGACCCGAATCAGTCCTCGCCACAGCACCCAAACAACACGTGACGCGACTCAACACTGCACAAGAAATGATTTGTTCCAATGTGTGTTACAACGATATTAAGTGTCACGCTGTTAACCAGTTAAGGAAAGACGATGTTATTACACAGCAGAACGTTTGGCGCCCTTGGTGACCGACAGCAAAAATAAAAATGGCTAAACTTATTAAATGTTTTACTGAAAGTGAAATTGTCAAAATGCACTGTGTACATTTATGAAAATGAGGTATTATGTTTTTACAGATGTTTTATTTTTCTTATATTAATAAAATTACCAAACAAAAGAGTTTGACGTGTTGTTGGCATATGCTTTAAAATTCCACTGTTTCTGTAAAGGGATAAAAAGTATGACTTGGGAATGCTATTTGGGCTGAGAAGTAGACAGAATTTTAAAAAGCGTATGTGTGTATACACACACACACACACACACACACACACACACACACACACACACCAAGCCAGAAATCCCATGCACTCATATACGGTATACTTAGTTTATAGTTTTATATAGCCATATATAGTTTAGTTTGCCATGTTTCATAATTTAAAGCCATTCAGATTATACAAGCGTTTTTGTACCCCTGGCTCAAGGCTCAACTAGCCTGGCTACTACACAACTCATATACATGGTAGCCTACCTTATAGGCAATGGGCATCTGCATCATGTCGATTTTTTTTTCTGGAAACAGGACTATACAAGTTTTCCACCATGTATAAAGCTTTTGGCTCATGAAGACAGCCAGCATATTGACAGTCATGCTCCTTACCTCTGTATGACAATAGGACATTTCTGTTAGCATATCAAGTTTTATGGCATATCCTTTCCTTTGTTCAGACAAGGCAAAGATAGAACAAGGCAAAGATATACGTTGATTGGGGTTGAGAGCTGCCTCAAGCTCTGCCCATGACGTGCCATTCCTTCCATTCATCTCCGGTTTTACACATAAGTACCGAAACAGTGGCCTGCAAATTAGATGCTTGTTGGACAGCCCAGCAATTTTCTGCCAATAAGTAACTTTATAGCTCTAGGCTACACAGGGGTTGTCTGATGACTCTGGGCGCCACAAATAGCTTCCAGAGAATATGGAATCATTTAAAAATAACGTATAGGCATATAGCCAAAATCTAATCATAAAAAAGTAATAGCCTATAATACTGTAAGATAAAATCGTTATTGTTGAAGCTGTCTTAGCTGCCTGGAACTGAGCCAAAATGAAATGATTGCAACTTTTCCCACTTATAGGACTTATGTTGTGGATCTTAGTTTTTATTCAGAGCAACCAACTTCACCTTTCTTCCGCTGCTTTCTTGTGTTACGATGCTCTTACGAGGCAGTGGTGTCATAAAGTGTCTCTCCAATCCTTTTTTAAGTAGTAGGCTGGGCATAGTAGGCTACCAGTGCTTAAGAGGATGGCACCTTGCAGCGAGGATAATCACTGAAACGCCCACCGCTCTTTCACAGGTTGGTTGCGCACCGTGCACGTTAAAAAGGCACTGGTTCCCCAAAGGAGTATGGTTGCCTCTTGAGCAGTAGCCAACAAATAAATAAATAAAAACCCAGAACATCACGTTTTGAACCATTTAGAATGAAGTACGCGGGTCTCCTGTTTTACTAAAGGTTTGTTATTCCACTTGCTATAGCCGGGTCAGCTCAATAACCCCACATAGGCCTATAGGCTAAAGCCCACTGAGTTTAAAAGCTGATCTTTTGATGCGTCCCAAGTTTGTTTTAACCATTAAAGAAAGCCCACGTGATTTCCACATTGAATGCCCTTCAACTTTTTTTAAAAGAATTTCTATGAACTCTTCTCGGTATTGTTTAAGTACCCTAGTTTTGTTTGCACTATAATAGCGACGCATATTAGAGCTGAGAACCGAAGGGAGAGAGATAATATGCTATTTGCATTAGACTGGAGCCAGTCAAGCGCTCTTAAGAGAACAGACGTGGATGAACTGCGGTCGACAGAAACAGATCAAGTGCTTGCTGCTCTTTTCATCGCATTTTGTGAGAGCAACACAGTCGCTCTCTGTTGACAGCATGCAGTGGTGGAAAGTAACTAAGTACATTTACTCAAGTACAGTGTCCAATTTTCAGTACTTTTACCTCTACTCCACAACATCTCAGAGGCAATATTGTAGGCCTACTTTTTAATCAGTACAATTATTTGTAAACTTTAATTACTACTTTGTAGATTTGGATTATTATTACAAAATATACATTTACCACTTCATTCCTATTTAAACTTTGGCTATTTGGAAAATAGCCGATCTACAAGCTCACAATGCCTCACGATGCCATGCATTGTGAGCTTGTAGTCTAATGAGTACTTTCACTTTTAGTTAAGTATATTTTAATACTTTTGTACTTGGTCTTACTCAAGTACATTTTGATTACCGGACTTTTAGTGTTTTAGTATGTCTGCATGGCAGTATTGATACTTCTACTTAAGTAAAACAAAAACAAAAAAGGAGTATTTTTTACCACCACTGACAGTGACAGCATGGTTGCACAGATGAAATAAAGAACCACAATTTGCCATCACTATGCGTGAAGCTAATATCAGGCCTGCAGCCTATCTGTTTTACCAATTCATTATCTCCTGTGTGATTTAGGAAGTATAGGCTACCGCTATATTCTCCAGTTCATGGGATATGCTATATCCCCCATTATTGTGGTGTGTGGCTCGTCGAAAGGGTCTCATAATTAGGCGTAAAGTTGTTACAATAGGAGTATAGGGCGTGGGTCACACAGGCTGCTGCCAAGCAGACCTCCAACACACCATGGAATTACCTTTTAGCCGTGATAAAGAACCGTGTCGGGAGTTGCTGGCTGCGGGTGACTCGGGACAAAGTCTCGATTGCTCCAGTTTATGCAGACAAAGCTTTCATGGGTTGTTGCGTTAGGGATTGTCATGGACACCTGCAGCAAAATGAGCACATTCTGTTGTCTAACTTTTAACATTTTAGGTAGGTCTAATAGCTTATAGGCTTGGCTACTCTGAAGCTCTTATCCAAGTGAGTGAAACGGTACAATAGGCTAAGCTTAACTCATTACAAACAACCAATAGGCTAATAGGATTGCAAGGATAAAGTTACAGCACCGAGACAATCGATGTAACAAATATTCCGTAGGCGTAAGTAATTAGTGGTTATTATTAAATATGGCTCTTTTATTGCTACTTTTAACTTTTTAATGGATCCTATGTAAGTAAAGGCTGATAAAAGTGTCAAACTCCCCAAATCCACCAGAATTCTGGAAATGACATCTCAAAATCATCTCAATTTCAATCAAATTCAATCAACTTCATGTTCAAATGCGTTTACCTGTAGTCTACAGGTAAACACATGATCTACAGGCTGTAGTTTATATGTCACACTAAACAAAAATTGTGCTAAATAGTGCTAAAAGTGGTTATTTGAATCGTGATTATGTTCTACTTAGAGTGACTCAGGTTCTGGCCGCTACGCTACCCTCACCTATGTGGCACCGCCGCACCGCCGATCCAACCAATATGTCTGAGTCTGTGCTCAGGAATGTGTCAAAAACAAAACAATCTCCATGACTTCAAGGCTTCATGGAGTGTGTAATTGATAGAAAATATATACATTTTGGGTGAACGATTCATTTATGTGTATTGTTTAGAGTCACGTTGACACAATGTTGACGCTTAGAATCGAACCTGGGATTTTGGCTTGTCAGGCAGGCTCTCTAACCATTCAGCTATGGCCATATCACCAGCAGAAAGTCTAACGCAGTTCTACTCTCTCTGCAACTGTAAAGGGGTTTCAGGGGAAACCAGCAAAATGACGAATAATATAATAAAATACTGTCTTGCTAATAAAGCGTCATGTCTCTCATTTTTTACAATGTATTTGATATTACCTTTATGTTATTTAATAAATTATGCATTTCATCCTCTATTGTCCAGCAACCTTTATGATAAAGGTGAAAAAAGATAGTAAACTCGTGGGAGCCAGGTTGCTTAAATGTCAAGGTTCCTGTGCTGTGATTCGATCCTATATCTTGTAGTCTGAAGTCAAGAGCTCTACCGATTGAGCTATGGATAAAGTAGCCATGTAATAAGAAGTCACACTTTCAACCTCCACCCTAGCCAGGGTCAAAAACTTTATATTTGAAATCCGAACGTTTATGTAGATGAATGAACGGGTCAAAAATGGAGAAAGTGCAAACACCAGGTTGAAGTTCATCCATGATGGTCATGACAGATCCAGACTGCACTAGCGATTTGTTTACATTCGACCGCATGGCTCATTTGCATAAGACGTTACCATATTGATTTTATCCCACTGTTGAGGGTTAGGGTATGTTTTATATATTTTGTTTAAGACTACAGTAGGCTGCCTTGCCCCACTGGCTAAAATGATTATGTCAACCATAGAGTTAAAAAATAAGGATGTCAACCGGGGCAGGGACATTAGCTGGTATTATTATTTTTATTTTTATATAAATGCATTTGACTGCAAAAGGCAAAAAGTCACGTGACTATCAAGTATTTTGGTCTCATGTTGTTGCCGCGACACCTGCTGGCTGAAAAAAGTAAATGCAGGGCCTTATAAACGGCACTAACATAATTATTCATAGCATATTTTTTATTGTGTATATACATTATGTAGATAAATTACTGATAGCATTCTTTCTATGTTGGTGGGGAAATGTAAGGTTTGTGCGTGATGAATCTAAAACTTGCCGTACATTTATAGGAAGGGGGGGGGAACAATAATTGACAATTATGAATTATGAATTCCACTTAAATATCACTGGTGTTCACCGTTTACTTAAGCTACGGGGTTGGGAAAAGCCATCTAAAACTTAAAAATGCAATCAAAAATCCATAATTCAAGTTTTCAAGCACTAAGCTTTCAAGCACAAGGCTTTCAACAGACGTCTCTACTGGGCACACAATCCAACAACGCCCAAACGCCGTGCATAAGCCGTCCATGCGACGTCCGAGTCAGACGTGAGTCGACGTCGTTTCAACGTATTTTTTTGCAAAACAGCTGCTGACTGAGGTCTGACTCGGACGTCGTATGGACGGCGTATGCACGGCGTATGGGCGTTGTATTGTGTGTGCCCAGTGGGGTAAAGAGATCTGCTGAAAAGACACGTCTTTTACAACGTCGATACCACGTCGTCGCAAAACGCTGATAGGATGGATTACTGACAATGAATTACGAAATGGTAGAATCCCCCCCGGGCCCCACCCCCTCTAAATTCAATAAATCTAAGATTACCACCCTGGGCAACATCAGTAGGTGTGATTATATAAGCCTAACAAAGAACATGAATACATTACAATAAAACAATAACTAAAAACGACGTATGCAACTTTAAGCACGCAGTCTGGGAAGCCCTTCTTCTGTTCATTGCAATAAGAAAATTTAAAATTAGCAGAGGATGGTTTCGATCCATCGACCTCTGGGTTATGGGCCCAGCACGCTTCCGCTGCGCCACTCTGCTGTGACCGTCTTTTGAATGAGTTGTATTTACTACCCAAGTATTCACTGCATAGATCTGCGTGTGTTAAAGTCAACAAGAGAGGCAATATTTGAGGTCTAATATAAGTGGTACTTCTAGTTAACCATTTGCAATTTTAGGTTTCAGCCACAAGGAATGATATGACATAAAATTATCCCAACAACATAACATTAAAGTGATCATCCAACTTGCTTTCAAATATAATCATCCACTCGTGTATACTGTACACCATTGCAGTAGTCCACTAACTTCAACCTGCAATAGAAATAAGCAAGCCTACAATTAGTGAGTATAAAGACTGCGTATATGGAAGAAATTGGGCTATTATTATACAGGCAAATGAATACATGATGTTGAAAAAAATGATTTATTTGTTGTATTTTAGTTTTTCTCAATATAAAATAAATTGTAATTCCTATTTTGTTACAATGGACAAACGTATTTGTTCCAGTGTAGATCTGAACATAAATCAGGTCCTTAATCTGTCTTTTCTGTCATAATATATGACAATCTTTCAAATATATTTATCCAATTTAATAACTGTTACAGTAATTTCACAGTTTTCCACAACATAGGCCCAGTGTGAATGTTATTATTAAGAGATTATCACATTGAACACATACTAAGACTTTATTTGCCTTATCAGCCCTATGGCTGATTAGGGAGTCAAGTTAAAGCGCCACTGCCTGCTGAATTGTCACTGTGAGTGACCCAAAGGAGCTCAAGGTGTCAAACATGGATGGCCAACACAGTTGCTGTGAATAATGGTGTGGTATACTAATAATTCACAGCTGAGGAGACAGCAAAGGAGTGCAAAGGAACGAAGTAACTAAAATAATTAGTGGAAAACAGCGAGGAACTTCTAAAGTTCACAGAATGGCTATACCAACAAGGTGGAGGATTGCCAGCATGCAAGCACTGCCATATTTTCCGCCAACTATACTCCAGAAATCCCAATACTTGTTCACAGTAATGTAAATCTATGTATTAAGTTAAAGTGCAGATGCTATTGTCTTTGTGAATAAATAAAGAAATAAATAAAGCTATGGGTTACCCATCACATACCTATAATGGGTATGTGGGGATATATTTTCAACTGTAGTCCTATGTCTGGTCCACGTCACTATATAGAACAAGCACACCATTCAAAGTAATAGGGTGACATAATAGAACAGGGCGGCTGCATCTAATTTAGAAGTAGTGGACAGACCGTGACATAGTTCAATGGAGAAGTGGTGCCCTGTTCTATTCGGTTCCTCAAGCTGAATACCCTAGCAGAATGGGCAGGGCCAGAGCACGGCAGTCACCTACGAGCACTTGATGAAGAGAGTCTTGGCCAATATCCCTCGCAAACGCTGTGTCGTTTGCCTTGATGACTTCCTTGTCCACAGACTTGACTTCAAGGGAGCTCTGACCCAACCTGAAGGTATTTGAGGCCCTTCACCGTGGAAGTTCCACCTGCTGCAAACGTAGAGAGCATTCCTTGGTCCCATGGTCAGTGGAGTTGGTCACTGTAAAAGACTGGCCGGTCTGCCCACTCCACCACCTGACACACAAAGGGCAGACAGACCTTTTTGTGCGACAATAAGTGCAGTACTATGGCAAGCCGGTTCAACATTTAATCGAACCACGCTCCTATCTGTAATATATGTTTTAGATATCCAAAATCACGTTTGTCCTAGTCAAAACTGCATTCTCACTACTGCCTTCAACCAGCTGCGTGAAGCAATCATGGGGGCCCGTCCTGGCTTACTCCATCCACAGTAGTCTAAGCTAAGCCCTGTTGTTGACATTGACACCAGCAGCAGCATGGGAATATCATTAAAAAAACATAAAAACAGGAAATGGGGTAAACAAAAAATGGTTGGCTCCTTCATGTGCACATACAGTACCTGGTTCTATCAAAATTGGATGTTATGGAGAAGAGTCTACACTCACATTCCCTGCCATTGACGGACATCTCCGTCATTTAAAATCCACCCGTTTACCGCCATTGACGGAGATCTCCGTCATTTTTGGGGAAAAACGTCCAGAACCCAAGATAACGTCATCCGAAGATTTACTGCTCCATTCACTCTCTGGTTAACCTATTACTTTAAAATCCTGTATCTCGGCTCCTGTGTACTTTTTTTTCCAACTGGGTATAACAAGAGAACGGGAGGTCACGATGACATTTGACATTTTTTTCCCACGTAAGCACAGTTCTTGAAAAATTACTCAGAATGCTTAAAAATGCTGGCAGAAGCTACCTGCCAATAGTAGAATACCCCTGGCAGTGAATGTGTTAAAGTGCAATAAATGAAGCATTTTCATCTACTGCAGTAAGGTGTGTAGCCTACTGTGTATTTGAAAATTACCCTCCATACCCACCCCACATCACACACTTGTGCAGATATAAGGCTTTCCACACAGGGGGAAGTGTTTACCCTATTAGCCTATTTCATAGCTACCGTACCAAACACCACTCAAACGCGACACAGTAGACTACCGGTGTGATTTGTGTTTTGCTCACCACCAACAAAGCTTTTCTTTATTTCTCTTCTGTAGGTCGAAACCTTGACGACAAAACAAGCAACTGTTGTTGGCATTCGGTCTCAACATCATCCTTCTGTCTCCAGCATCCAGTTATCTTATCAGGCTACTGCAACCAGGGTTTTTTACCATTGTTTTACAGGTGAGTAATAGTGGAATTCTGAGGAACCAACCCGGATGTCCGTGTTGGTCACGTAGGCCTAAACGAGATTTGAGACAAGAAGATGTAGGCCTACAGAGAGATTCTGTGGATCACAGGTCCGTAGATCTTCATAAACGTACAAATTCCAAATAGTGTCTGTGTTCCGTTGTTTAAAATAAGTGTTTTAATCTCGTCTCTTTATATTTTGTACAGACAGATAAGTCTACTCTACACAAATGTCGGAATCCATAAAATAATCTATGCAGTCTTCATCCAAGGCTAGTTCAATGTCAGCTGAGCTCACTGATGATTTCAGAAACTCCAAACAAATGAAATGTCTTCCCAGGTGAATTTAATTTTAAATAAGTAACTTGTTCATACTTTTAACAAATCCATCATCTGAAAAACAAAAGAAAAAAGAAAAGCTAACATTTAACATTGTTCATCATTTGGACAGTCATACATGTTTGAATATGTTACAAAATTAGATTCTGATATTAAGCAGAAGTCAGAACTCAAAGCTCTATAACTTGGCAAAATTCAGGGAATGTAAATTTGTCTTAAAGAAAGGTGTAGCTACCTAGGTGTATATGTGTATATGCCTACATTAGGCCTACCCACCCAACTGAATAGGTTGCAGCAAGTGTGAGCAGAGGTGCACCATACAGTAGCCTACATGAGAACCTAAACAGAAAGTAGACTTTTAATGCATGGCAAAAGGATATGTTCAGAAGTATATACGCCAAATGCGAGAAACTTCATAAACTGGGATAATAATAGCAAATCTTTTTTTCCTCAACATAAGGCTATCAAACGGTTAACTTGATACTTTTCATGTCATATATCATCACTCTCAATAAATAATTTCTTTGCAAACTCACACTTAACTTGTGCAAATACATTCATGATAAAATGTTACCTCTCTGACAGGGGCCAACTAATGGCCAGTATTTTTTTATTTGTGTATGGAAAAGTAATATGCATGTCACGGTTATCAAATTGTCACATGCGGTTTGTTGATAAAAAAGAAAAATTAGAAAACGTGAGGAAGACTGGTAAGCCTTGATCCACATCAGCATTTTCTGTCTTCCAAGTTAACTTCTTTCTTTGATTGCTGTCCATTGGCAGTGTTTGATGAGGGTGGGGAGACTGGAAGGCATAAAGGGATATTTCACTAATAATTCACCACAGTATAAGTTATAGCTGTAATTGTTTCCCTCAGAATATTTCTGTAATGACCACTAGACATTTAGAGATAGGTACCATTTTGTTTCAACATGAATTCCTGTGCACTGACTAATCTATATAAAATAGTAAACTATATTTCCCCCCAACAATATCCCTTCATGAGGCTTTGAGTCATACTTATTTTTTATCAACATCATTCCTGAAGGTTTTAATCAACACAACTTTTCGTCGTCCCCTGGATGGTGTCAGTCATTGGATTAATTAACACAAAACACAATTACTCTAAAACCAAACAAAGTTGCGCAAGACTGTTACATGTCTTCAGGATGTATGAGGAAATGTATAAAAATATATAACATTTTTTTAAGTGTCCTTAACTGAAAGGGACTCATTGTACAGGGGCTTTTGATGCTACATAATAAAGCTCATTGAAATGTAAAACTATACCCATCACTGTATTTCCAATAAAACAAAATTCCTTGGTGTCTGTTCAACTTAGCAGAGCTGATGTTGACAGGACTGCACGACTGCAGATAAACTTTCATTATTGAATTCTGACATACTGGCAATATTGTCTGTTCTAATTTCAAACAGAATGCTTGCCTGTTGTTTTGTGTGGTTGTTCTTTGTCTGTTTTCTGTTAATAAAATAACTTGTCTTGCAAAAACTGCAAGACAGTGTTTAATAATTGTGATCACAATATCTAGTGATAAAAACTGGAATATCATTTTGGCTATTATTGTGCAGCCCTAAAGTGTACAGTAATACAGGGTGATGCAAGATGATCGTGGGCACAGCTGCTGCCACTGTAACTTAACCACTTAAACCCTATACTCTGTTGACGGGGATCCCCCTGGGGTCTACTCTATACTTGGCCCCTCCTTTTCCCTCTACACCAAAAACTGTCTTTGTAGAAAATAAATTCATCACAAGCTCACAACAGACCGTGTTGTGAGCTTGTAGATCTGCTATTTTCTGTGAATGTTACCCTATTTTCTCAGACTGTCCACCTATTAAGACAGAATGCTAGGGTTCATGCGGTTAATGTATGACAAACCAAAAAAACAAACGTCAAATCAAAGTGTTGTTAAGCAAAAAGAGGACACCAAAACTAAAACATTTAAATAATAATAATAACACTGACTTTGCTCAGCAGAGTTTAAAGCTCTTCATGTGGAATCGGAATTTGTCATAAAGCTAATATAATGTTTTAGGCATTGGGGAATTTGTGTTCAGCTATACCCTCCTGTTTGTACACAAGATGTGTACAAACGTTTTGTGTTCCTAAATATTTCAGGTGTTGTGATTAATATTGATTAATACACGTTCTATTTCATATGAAATATTGTGATCAAAGTACAAATTCTTCTTCTTCTTCTTTAATCCATGTCCAGTGTTTAAGACTCCTGTCTCTGAACCCACTTGTGTCACGTGCATTAAATTCCATCAATGTGCTTCTGTGCTACTGCCCCTATGCTGTCTCCCTCACATTTCTTACTGTCTGCCACAAAAAAAAGTTAAATGGCCATTGTCCTTTTGTAAAAAATAAAATAAAATGAAACATAGAAATATCCCAAAGAGGAACAAGGGCAGTGTTAGCCTTCTATACCTGTAGATTGCTCTTTTAAAAAAAGTGTTCATACAACAAAACACGCACCCATTGGAGAAAAACACCTCTTACAATATGAATCTCTGAATTGGTGTCACACCTCCCCCCTACCCCCCGCCCCGCCACACATTTACCAACCTTCCCTTCAAAATCTTTGATAACATTTGATAGGGAATAACATCAAACGGCAAAAAGAAGGTGTGGGAATGTTCATTCAGTTGAAAAAACAAATCAGTTATTTGTGTTGGTGCTGGAAATAAATGTTCTTGCTGGATAGTTGGTGATGGAATCCCAGGATCCTGCATGATTATTTTGCCAACCTTAGGCTACTTACTTAATAAATGTCAGGCCGCTTCAATAAATGCAAAATCTTCCAAGGCCTTTGATATTGTATGTTATAGGAAGGTTGGTCCCTTTCGAGTGGTATATACTAAAATAAATTAATGGCAAAGTTAAAAAGGCCAAATAATCCAGTATCTCATATTACCACAAACACTAATATTCCAGTGGTAATTGTAATGATAATAACTTCAATAATAACAGCTATATGAATAGGTAATAACTTTTGTTTTAAGAGGTGGAGCCTACAGAATCTGATTGAAATGTTATGTATCCCGAAGATGACGGCGAAGGTGTGCTCACAAAACTATTTGTGCTTCCTTTGCTCTCTGCCTTGTTCAGGTGCTTTTGGTGGCCCCAGTCTGCCACAGCCCCAACCTTGACTCCAAGGCCTGTCCTGGAGTTGGGCCTGTGAATCGAGTACCCTCCAGTCTGGCTTTGCCCAGGGGAAGCCGGCTCACCTTTCTGTTTCCCCTCCCGGCAGCCATTAGAGCCACAATCCCCGGGACTCTGCTCCCCGGTGCGTGGCCTGTCCGGTCTGGGCGAACTGTTGGGAGAACTGCCTCGGCTTCCGCTCCTCTTGTGCTCCGAGAGGCGACGGAGCGCCTGTGGCTCACACTCAAAGTCTGTGAGCAGGAAGTGTGGCAGGAGCACGTTGTGCTGTTCGTAAACATTGGGGATGAGAGAGATGGCGGAGGCACGGCGCGGGCTTTTCCTGGGGCTGGGCAGTGGCGTTTCGTCTATAAAGTTTATCACCTCGTCACGGCTGAAGCATCGCAGCTCTTCGTCGTAGCCACCACAGACCACACGGGGCAGGTGGCGGGAGTGGTGTACACTATCCTCGGAGCGCCGACGCTTGCGATGCTGGTGGTGGTGGTGATGGTGGTGCAGCTGGCTCTCCTCGTGGTAGGAGACCAGGCTGTTCCTCCGTCTCTCGTGGCGCGGAAAGCTGGAGCTGTAGTGGGCCGTCGGCATCATGTCCTCTGTAGAGCCCCAGCGGTGAAGGTAGGAGGGGATCTGGTCGCTGGTCCACATGTCGGTTTCGTCGTGGGAGTATCTTCTTGTAGGGGGCACCTGCTCGCAACACACAGAACCAACACCTTCAGTCTATGGGTTAGGCTACTTTATTTATATTTTTATATTGACATTCATGCACTAATTCTACTACACCAATGAAAAAAGTTTGTCTGCAATGTGGCACCGCAATATCTAACATCTAATTCAAATGAATAATCAGGTTACTACGTGTAGGATTCCTTCATTGTTATGTTGCTGCCAAATCATCAGTGATAGCATGTAAGTTTAGCCGGAAAATGTAATATTTCACATCAACAAGCTATAGCCCCAATGACTCACTTTGTGCAATCATTTGTGTAATCTTTCCTGAGATTTCAGGTTTCCACTGAAGGCCTCTTCCTCTAGCAGTGTGTTAAGTTACCTAAGTTATCTACATATGCAGTAAGCAGAAACATGCGTTGCTCCTAAGGCAAAGCATGTAACATGGGGCTACAATGTTAGCAGTGGTCGAATTGTAATGGACCAATAAAATTATATATACATATTTTTTTAAATCCTACATGTAGCAGAATTAAGTCTGATAACCAAGTTGTTGAGTGCTGTTTTTTAATGATCACACAGCTGATTTTGTTTGGTTGGGTTAGGGTTAGGGTTAGGGTTAGGTTTTTCTTTTTTGTTGTTGTCCCATTTGCTTATTCTCTATAAAATATTATATCATCAATCTAATTGGTAAATCTAATTGGCTATATGTCTATAATCCCCAAATTGATATACTCACATTCCACATTGTTCTGAGCACTATATAAGAAATGTAGAATTTGTCAAGGTGGAGTCAAGAAGCACAAGACTAATATCAGACTGCCTCCCTGTGGTGGCTTTCGGTGAATACAACAAACAAACAAAAAGGACAGCAGACGATACAGTAGCAAGGTGAGTGCAAGGGCTGAACAGCAGAGGGCAGCAAAAGCATTAGAATGATTTCAGATGCGGGCAGGAAGATGGTAGAGAAGCAGTAACAATAACTCAACTGATATGAGGCTTCATTATTCTGCAATCAAGCCACTTGAGAAGTGCCACAGCAATTCTTAAATGGAGGCGTTACTTCATGTTTACTGTAAGTGATTTGTTGATTCACAGTCTGAGGATTTTAACACCATGCATTGGTGGCAAATGTAATTGGATCATAGTTCAGACAGCCATCCTATTACCAAAAATAAAAAAAGTCACATTTGTTTTACTGTTACAACTATGCAATGAAGATGTACACACATATTACAATAATAGTATTATGGTGATTTGCATGGTTGACGAGGCATGGTGAATGAAGTGATGGCCTCACACGATACTGTGACTGCTACTGTATACATCTCTGTTTCAAGGCTTCTTAAAAGGTCACATGGGTTGGGATCCTACACAGAGGTTGGATTGTTCCTGCTGACAAACATCACAGCAATTGCAGTGTTGCATGACTGGAAGCTTATCTTGCTTTTAATCAATTAAAATAATTGGTTTCGTTTAATATCCTGTAGTCTTTAACAAAGACAACCTACATAAACCTATCCTTAGAATAAGATATTATAATTCAATAATATCTAGACCTATATCAATACACAGAAATATATGTATACACTATATATGCAATACCTTCTGTAACTGTAGGCTATTGTATTGCACATTATTCTAGTCAAAGTAAAAGTATTCAAACTGCAGGGAAACTGAAACCCAATTTGGGTTTGGGTCTGTGACAAAGATGACACAGTGGTAAGATGTTTTTCAGGGGACGAGTATAAGTCAAGTGATGTGTGGCTTAACCCTGAAGTCACATCTCCACATCCAGTCTTCCAGGGCAAGTCCAAGTAAGTGATAGTAGTTTCTCTTAAGTGCAAAGAGATGGCAGCGAGTCTTTATAAAACATGCCATTCACTGCTGTGTTTTGAGGAATAGTTTGCAGTGTTTGTAGTACTTTCAAATTAACAAAGAGGCTTTAGGAATCACCCTAGAAGATTGCATGTTGGAAACAAGCTGTTGGGTCAATGCAAGCTAAAGAGAAGCATTTCACAGCTCTGCAACTGACTGGATCCAATGGACCCAATGCTTTAGTTCAGAACATGAGCAGACTTTTGTGTCGCTTTCCGTGAAAAGTCGAAGGGTCCCTGAAAGTAGAAGGTACGTCAGTTACTAATCTCTTACCCTCTTTGAATAAATAGGTTGCCAATAATGTTGATCGTCCATGGCAAGTAAATGCTGGTTGAATGAATAAAGCACATTTAATATGTTGGTAGATCTACTGATGGTCATATTTGCCAAACATTAGTCAGCCAGAGTATATTTTAGACTCACGTCAAAACATCACAAAACGTCAAATGATTCTTGAAAATATCAAGCAAGACCAGATATTACTGTAACAGGTCCACAGAGGCCCTTTTCATCATGCACATTAGCAATGTAGTGTCACTGGACAAAAAATATTAATAGATCAATCGACCATGAAAAAAATGAAAGAAATCAATAGAAATATACCTGCAAATACTGCATTCTATCTTCCTGTAGTTCCCTCAATGGATAACCTTGCGGAACCCCCCTTTCTAAGGTTGAGAATTCGTACTTGGCAATACGGTCTACCGTCATGATTTCAGGCGGCGAGCTATAGTCATATGGTCTGTCATATATTAAGTCGGCATGAATTCCTCCGTCTTGGCTGTTTTCTGCAAAGTGCAGAAAAGCATACGCGTCAGGATTAGAGAGCAACGGACTCAAAATAACACAAGACAAGACAGACAGACAGACGAGTAGATAAGAGTAGATCAATTGATTGTTCTCTGTTTGATATTTCTTTTTACATTAATGGGCCCAATCAGTAATTTTTGGTGAGACTTTAGGAATTAAAAAAGGGGGTTGTCACTAGGAATCTGGATATTCAGATTGGAAAAATTGCCAAAATAGATGGTTCTGATTTACGAAACCCTGACAATAAGTATTAAATCATATAAAGTAATGTAAAGGTTAATTATTATTACAAATACACTCACTGGTCATATTTACTTTCCAAAACAATTGCTTTCATATAAGAAGTCAATTGGAGGTGGGTGTAAAATGCCGGAAAAAAAACATAGTTGTTTGCCATAAAGGAATGGAGCATGACAGTGGCAATTGCACAGGCAGCTTGGCATGCAAGTTGGTGTCTTTGGAAATAAAAATAAATAAACAACCCTGATACATACAACTGTGCTGGGTTATACATGGAAAGCCCTCTGGAAAGAAACAGAGAACTGGCAGTGTTAATTATCACACAGAATGTCAGCTGCCCTATGCTGTTTTATATGCTGCCGGCTAAACAAGGAGCAGGTACAGTAGCAGGGAGCAAGCGTTCAGAGGGATGGGGTCAACAGGTTTGGCATGTTAAAACAAACGGGAGGGACAGGATCTGGGGTTGAGTTTAAACAGTGGCATTAGAGAAAAAGAATAGCAGTTAAAATACAATATCCATTGATTTACATGAATTAATCAACAATTGGTGTGATGGCAAATGCCAGTTGTCTACTAGTCCAAATTATTCCAGTCCATAACACCCCTAATGATTATCATGTGACCTAATTGTTGGACCAAACTATGTTGAAGTGTCTGTGATTCTTTGAGTAAATGTTAGTTTCATTCTGGACCCCTTGGAAATGTTTTTTTCCCCCCCTCACTTCTTTGATTAAAGAGCTAAATCTTGGGACTATAATATACAGTATATTTTCATGTTATATGACCTGAAAACCCTGAACTATAGGTTATGTCCCCTTGTGACTAGAGGGAAATATGACCATCATGATAACTAGAAAGTGCTTTCCAGCTTAAGTTAAATTGTCCACCTTGGGTTCTAACAAGTCTTCCTCATTTATTTTAGCACCCTCGCCATCCATGCCATTCTAGAGAAAGATGTCCCAGTTTGAACGCACTGAAGTGGGGGAAAAAAGTTTAAAGAAAATAAAGATTTTTAAAAAGATAAAAGAAAAGAAAGTAGAAAAAGGCTTGCTAGAAAGTGTCCTTTTTCCAGTGATATCATCCAAAGCAGTTTCTTATTTCCCCCTTTTTTGTTTTTATTATATCAGCATTGTACAGCAAAGCATTTGGAAAGGTGCACACCACTAGAACAGAATAGGGTTTAAATACAGTATATTCTAATGTATGACTTATTATGATTTATTATTAACAGACACTTCTTACTTCAGTTTCATCTCCTGAAGAAAAAGGTCACATTATAGGTCACATGATAACATTTGACCACTTCATCCAAAACCCAAAACTGCACTAACAACATAATGTAAACAATACAACTGTTCGAAAAAGCGATATGTTCTGATTTCCATCCTAAACATCAGTCTAAAAACTAGGCCTTGGACCACAGCCTTGAATCCTTGAATATCATACAGTTTTTGCCTAACTCTAGCTGCTGCTAGCTTCATTCTCCTCTGTACAGCCAATCCCTGGACAGAGAGGTAACAATTTCCCCAATTGCCCCCAAGGGAATAATGAAGAGTACCGTATCTTACCAAGAGAATGCTTCAACTAGACAATTAAACTCCATGTAATTCCAGTAGCCTAAGACAGTCCAGTGAATACTTGTAGGTCACCTCCCACAACATGAGCAACTCTCCCCCTCCCAAGGCAAGAAGCTCAGAGAGCCGAGCTCTAATCTGTGATTCAGAAGCGTAGCCTGCAACTTGCTCCACCTGTCTACATGAAGTGTTGTTTTTGTGCACTTTGAGATTTATGTTTGTTCAACCTTCTACAGTAGTACACCAAATTATATTGTTTTGGGTATATGTTGTAGGGTAAGTTTGGAATCATTGAACATAATACCACAATATAAATTCATGCCGGGAAGACTTACTATCACAAAGACTATACCGTTCTTTGCTAACAGATACTTAATGGAGCTGTAAATCCTCATGTCCTCGAAGAAGGCAGGACATTCTCCACTCCCTCTCTCGCTCTCACTTCTCTCAATTAAGGAGATAGCCATACCCAATAATCCACCAATTGAACTGTCTTAGGGAATAGGAATCACGAGCCACAGTTCCATGCAAGGTTGGACAGGAGGAGTAGGAGGGGGCAGAGAGGGGACACTGCAGGAAAACATTCATCAGAGGCTTAACCCTATACTTCGCTGCACAAAGTTGTCACTCGCCACAAATAACAGATTTTTAAATTAGCATCGTGAAAATCTGTTATATTTGGTCAGCGAAAATGTTGTGCGACAAAGCTTTCAGCTGGACTTTACCCTCATCTATGTCGTCGTTGGACATGATGGCCACGCATTTCTCCCACACCATGCGGACATCCGCCCGGTAGCGGTCGCACGCCCACAGGAACATCGGCAGGAGGATGGACTGGATGATGGAGCACCACAGCACGCAGAGCACCATCCAGTTGTAGGAGCGATCGTACTTCAGGCTGGCAAAGCTCACCACCTGGAGAAGGGCAAAAAGAGGGGTGGGGGTGATGGTAGTCATTAATTATTTGTATAGCACTTTTTCTCTGTGTGTATTTTACACCTCTGCTTGACTTGCCACCATATAGAAAGAGACAGAAAAGAGAGGATGGAGTGAAAGAGGGAAGATGGATAATCGAGTCAACGGGAAATACTGCGCTGGGGGACTGTGCTACATTTTAGATGAGGTCAGAGCTGGTGCTTTCTGACTTTACCCTCAATTGCTCAACAAGGGGGAATCCGCCCTTGGACAGGGAGATATTGGGCTTATAAGTGTCAGGCAGGGCTGCTAGTGAACCAGCAGTGTCCTAGCCAACACCAGGTTATATGAAAGAGTAGGTCGACCACCTTCAAGTAAACCACTGCAGTAGTACTAGTTATATTGTATTAACAATAACATACTCTACCATATAGATTGGTTAAAATAAGTTCCAGATTGCAGCTTTAAAGCTACTGCCTGAGATTTGGCAATTGCAAGTGTTCAGACTATGCTAACAATGGCTCTGCTTCCCAAGGGCTATGCTGTTATCTAAGCCGAAGTAATCAATCTTGCAACACAATTTATAATTGGCACAATATGTTATCGCTTATCAGTATTGCCAGAGACAACATTTGAATGAATCCATTTATTCTTATAATGACTGATAATGAACGGACACTTCCTGGGAAGTAGTCGTATCTAAACAAATGACAGTGGGGACAGCAGGAGGGAAGTTTTCACTGTGAGATATTAAATGCTATAAAGCAATATGGTATATCCCTGAGAATCAAGAATCAAGATGGGTTTATTTGTCACTCACTCATACAGGTACAAGCAGCAAAATGTTCCACAAATACTGTGCTAACACAATAATACAACAGAACAACAATATACAATTTCATAATAATGAAATAAAAATAAAGTTAAAACTACTGTTAACGGCAGTTATGATTAAAAAAAACTCTTAAAGCAGGTATCAATTACTTTTGAACAAACTGGAATAACAAATGGCATGTTGTACACCCCTTCCACATAAAAGTGCATAGTTTAATAAATAAATAATAATAAAACGCACTGCGAACTTGTAGAACGGCTGTTTTCAGCATGCGACACCAGCATGCAACGTATACATCAAGCCTTACTCTAAATGCCCTAATGTCCCACATATCTCTCTAAACCTTCACTAAGGTAGGGAGGAGGGAATACATGAAACACAACCCTGACCCAGAATCAAACCCACAACTTTGCAGCTACTGTATGTAGTCTGAGCCACCAGGCGGCCATATTTGGAGAAAAGGGTGGAGCAGGGGAAATGCGTTGCTCCACCTCTATCCTTATCGCTGTGGTAGATATGGTAGCGACCTGGCCATTAGATAGAAAGCAGGTGTAAGACACTTCCACATTGGCTTACATTTTCAGACCGGAAGATTCCCGCCTGTTCTGTTGTGAGGAGGACATAACAATCTGCCATACAACACACCCAGTGTGTTCTATGAGTTGAGAGCTTGCCCCCCATCTCCACCAGCAAATATTACAACACAACAACGTTTCAATGCTGTTAAAGTTGCCCTTTAACAACCACTGTCAGAGCTATTATAAACACGACCACAGGAACTCAACAGAGATTATTATCTGATATTCAAAGTGGGCTATATCATCTCCTCTCTCTTAATTTCTAATGCTGCAGAATATCCTACAGGGCTTATGTGTTATAGCTTGTTCACACCGGGTCAGCAGCATGACGCTGATCAAATCCGAGTCATCATCTTGGAGGTCACCTTCCTCCATATCCCCTTGTGACAACCACATATTGACATACATCTGTG
>NC_137614.1:19001053-19003553 GCF_963280865.1 Gymnoscopelus braueri
TGTGTGTGTGTGTGTGTGTGTGTGTGTGTGTGTGTGTGTGTGTGTGTGTGTGTGTGTACACGTGTGTACACGTGCGTGCTCATGTGTGTGCTCATGTGTGTGAGCTTTATTAGTACCAACCACTAAACTGTATGCTTCTGTCTATTTTGTCTGTTTAATATGTATAGGAATATTTGTATGCGGGCATCTGCATGTACAGTATGTGTATCCTACGTGTCAGTGTGTATGATTCATCCACACAGATAAGAGCATATGGCACAGGTAGAGATTCACATACTGTAAGACTTTATATAGAACTAGAGGTCTCCGCCAGGTCAGGTAGGTTATTGTGGGGCAGCAATGTTTGGAATTTGCCAATCAGGATGGAATATGAAAAATCGGACGGAACCATCTTGATCACTTGACTATAGAGATAATGGGTACCGATTTGCATGATGTTTGGACAAAATTTGTAGGAGTAATATAAAAAAGAAAAGTGTTGCAAAAATCGGCCTCCTGGTGGCGCTATATTAGGGCAATGTTAAAAGAGTGGCATTTGTTCTTCAATGTAGTGCGAATGTGCGTGCAAAGTGTCACCGCAATCGGACGTTGCGTTCATGATTTGTGGCATTTTGTTCATAACGGGCCACTCCTGCAAACTTTAGATGTCAATGTTAGCCAATCAGGATGGAATATGAAAAATGTAACAGATCCATCTTGATCACATGACTATAGAGATCATGTGTACCGATTTGCGTGAAATTTGGATAAATTGGATCAATTCTGAAGGCTTAATATCAAAAAAAGTGTTTTACATAAGTCGGCCTCCTGGAGGCGCTACGAAAGGCAAATGTGAAAAATGCAGGGCAGATGCCTCTAGGGAGTGTGCGTGCAAAGTTTCACGCAGATCGGTGCAGTTATAGCTAAAAACGTAAATCGGCCTTTTATAGCACCACCATGAGGCTGATTTGAAAACATTTAAGTGGCATTTATTCCTCGGCCTAGTGGGAATGTGCGTGGAATCTCACGGAAATCGCAAGCTGCGTTCATGATTTGAGGCATTTTGTTGAAAACAGAGCAATCCTGCAAACTTTGGAAGCCAACCTTAGCCAATCAGGATAGAATATGGAAAACTGGACAGATCCGTGTTGATTACATGACTATAGAGATACTGTGTACTGATTTGCGTGATGTTTGGATAAAATCTGTAGGAGTACTGTCAAGAAATGTGTTTTGCAAAAGGCGGCCTCCTGGTGGCACTATAACAGGCCCATGTGAAAAATTTGGGGCAGAGGTTCTGCTCTGGCATCCAGGGAGTGTGTGTGCACAGTTTCTCTGCGATCAAGCCAACGGTGCCAGAGATTAGCTGTACATAAAATGACAGAATGACGGACGGACGGACGGACACACACACGGACGGACGGACAGGGGGTAAAACATACTCTCGCCATGCCTTTCGGCCTGGCGGAGACAATAAGAGTTCCAACAATCCGGCTACTTGATAAGGCATAATGCTAGCAGGCTTTTGAATCAAGGTCAACACAGTGAGGAGCGTAAAACAAACTGTTTCAGAAACCTACAGCCAGGGGAAATAAATCAATAGGTCATAGTGAAGAATCTGCTCTCTCTTATTGATTCAGCAGGAATTGACACAGTTATGCAACTCCTTCACTCACATCAACACCATTTCTGTCTTCTATATCCTCACCTTGCCTCTCACTTTCAATTTTCTTCTCTCCATGTTTCGCTAGCTCTGAACTTTCAATCTTACTTTAAGCGAGTTATAAATGAATACAGGGCAAAGTGGAATGAGGACAGACCTTTCCAAGCAGGTAGAAACACATTCATCTTAATACAGACTGGGGTTGAGGATGTTGACAAACCTTACAAGCTGCAGCTCTGCCTCGAGTCACATGCACAGAGCCACCACAACAGCACCAACCTCTCACATAACAAAGGCAAAAGTATCCAGAGCGAAGGGTATTGTCATTAAGGACTTTTTGACAGTCTCTCTTGATTTCTCTAGCAACAACAAGCTTAAGAAATGACAATTAATTTAGTTTTTTTTCTTAAACTGACTAACCTCCAGCAGCTGTGATCCCCTGAAGACTACTAATCATGGTTTTGCAAACTAATCTTGGTTAAATAATTCCCCTGTACTGTATATCAAGGCAGAATTAATGATGGGTTTCACTGAATCTCTGTATGAAGCACAAACGCAAATCAACCATCAGGCACCAAAACTGATTTGCGCTGTGAGCCAATACGGCATAACGCTATTATCTGTTCCAGCTCATGGTGAGATCAATCATGTTTTACTGGCCTGTTAATTGAGTATTGAGCTCAAAGGATATTACTTTGCTGGTAATCAGTCAGTGGTGAGATAATGTCAGAGCAGGTCTTTCATGGCAAAACAACAACAACAAAAAACATTACAATCCGCAATGACATAATAACAACCGTGACCTCTTAACTCTTTGACTGACAGAGTATTTTCATAAAGTACTCCCCCCTGTGCCAG
>NC_137614.1:19008553-19051324 GCF_963280865.1 Gymnoscopelus braueri
TCCGCACACATACGGGCTGGCTGGGGCCTGGCTTCAATTAAAGTAGAGAATATATATATGTATACTGTATATAAAGTTAAGTGTGAATGGCTCATTTGTTCCTGCACTATATGTGTGATTGTGACACACACTCTCACACATACCAGCAGGCGAACACATGCGAACGAGCGAGCGCACACACACACACACACACACACACACGCACACGCACACGCACACACAGAGCGTGAAAAATTAAGTTTGGTGCCGTAGACCAGCCAATTCCAAGTGATGTAAGTAAACAAAGGACGGAACAAGACATGGAGCGAGAAAGACTCCACTACCAGACAACAGTAGTTTGTCATGCTTGACTACAATCATAATCCTACGACATTCTGTTGAAACCTGGGCATACCAGGGACGCTTTCAATAGCTTTCAATAGGACTGTTGATTACGACATAGCTCTATGACTTTAGGTGTGTGTGTGTGTGTGTGTGTGTGTGTGTGTGCGTGCGTGCGTGCGTGCGTGCGTGCGTGCGTGCGTGCGTGCGTGCGTGCGTGCGTGCGTGCGTGCGTGCGTGCGTGCGTGCGTGCGTGCGTGCGTGCGTGCGTGCGTGCGTGCGTGCGCGTGTGTGTGTGTGTGCGTGCTCTCTAATGTAGGCCACTAGCGCTAGTGAGCTTCAGTCACCTTGTAACATGGCAGTGTATCTCATACAGTGAACTCACCAGGATGGGGAAGCCGGTCAGAAAGTCATAGATGAACACAATGCCACTGATCAGGTAAGTTATCTGCAGTGAGGTCTTGAGTGGCTCCGACCCATCGATGGACGACCGGCGCTTCCCTTGGGCATCCTCTACCACGATGGTGGGCACATTGAACTTGTTCTTGTTGGCGTTGTGGCCCGCCTGGATGGCAAAGGTTTGGAAGAGGGCAATGCCAATGCAAATGACACCCATAGCCACACTGCCACCAATCAGCAGCAGGAAGCACACGCCGAAGCCCAGGCCGATTTCCGTGACGATGAAACGGCAGTCAGAGGTGTAGAAGCGGTCGATGGTGTCGTGCCAGCCCACAGCGGGCAGCGTGGACAGAATGAAGGACACCATCCAGATGCCCATAACCGTGTGCACCGCTTGCTTCTTGGTGTTACTCAGCCTGGAAACAAGAGGCAGACAGACATTCAGTTTAAATGAATGAAACTAAACTCAATTCAACCAAATTAAAATAAACTTCACAGTTCAGCTGTTATCAAAATAGCAACCAGATGAAAGGGGCCTTACATTTTATTCCCATTGTAATTGTAAAGATGATTCTACACCAGCTATAAGATCCTCCAATGCCACATTGATGAGTCTTTTGCTGCACATGTGGTTGAACAGAGCATGTGTGTGAGAGCTAAACATATACACACAGTAGCGGCCTTAGCTATGTTTGAACCGTTTCAATTGAAAGAGGCCCCGCCCTCAGGGGGCCCCCGACTGACCATCAGTCGGAGTGCGGTATTGAACAGTCAAAACAATTTGTATCAATACGAGTTAAAATATGCCACAGACACTTTTAAACGAGAGGGCGATGCTCGTTAATCATAAAGGTGGACCTTGGACATTAATGATCAGATTAAATCAGGGCTCATCTAAATGAATCACCTGATTATTTTGAAAGAAAGTGACTCATGTAACGCAGACTGGTGTCAAGTGTGCCCCGTGCCAACTTGTATAGCTGGCACAAGATGAAAATGTGCTTGAGAACAATGCCATGGATGGTAGGCTACAATAACCTGACTCCGCCAGATGGAAGAAGCTTGCGTCACATTGTGAAGTCAATACCGCCCCCATCTGGCGGAGTCAGGTTGAGGCTACAATGCAAATATTCAAAGATAATACGGTAGGTAGTCTGTCGTCTTGTAGAATGAAACCTTGCTTTCCGTGGCCATAATTACACCCAAATAATGTCTGAGAACTTTCTTGGTCTGGCGGAGCTGCATGCTGAGTTCAACGCATGATGAGTGAACGGAAGAAATAAAGAGATTGCTGACAATGGCGAAACAATATTACTTTTGTTAATTTAATGTGAGTAAATTGTTTAAGCTGTTTTCTATCTATAGCTGTCCATGGTGGAAGTGCATATAGCCTAGTTCATTTAGTTCGCAAAGCAACTTCAGTCCGCAACAATTCTTTTTCACCTATTCCCCGACGGCAGCCCCACATTAGCTCTTGAAACGGGCCCCCAGATCCTTAAGGCCGCCCGTGCATATACAAGAACCCATTATGAAATCACAACGCTCTTTAAAGATCTTTCCAAGCCAGCTTCACTACAAAGCACAGTGGAAAGATATAAATGAAAAGAAAAGATAGAGAAAAGGGATGATGGGGGAGCGAGGTGACATACATAGATCAATAGCCAGATTCTAATCTAACCCATGACTTTGCTACCAGGTCCAGACCAACGTGGTTAAGTGGTGGCCTTATCACCATCCCACTCATACCAGAAAGTATTGATGTCTGTAGTACTCTAAAATGGCATAAAATTGGGAGACTTGAACGTGAAAAATTTTACAAAAAGTTCATGGTGAAAAAGTTTAATTATTCCAATAAACTGAGGTTGAAAAGGCAGGGAATCAATGGTTTACTGATGGTGAAAGATTGCTTTTCATGGTCCTCATCTATGTCTATTTCAGTGCATAGGGATTTTCTATTTCCTCTCACCTCCAAATTAATTATTACAGCCAAGCAATTTGCAATGTGTTTACGCCCTTGGCTTTTTCACAATGTCTGCGACTCTGCACTGAAAAAAACTTGTGATGGTTCGCCAAAAAACACATGGTGCCAGTTAGAATAAAAACAATCAATCATAATACATACACAAATGAAGAATACTTAGAATATCCAATAGGCCCACATAGCAACATTACAAAAACTCTTTGAATCTAATAGCCAATTCTATTCATTTGGCATCTACTTGTGCTGACCTATATGAAAAACTAGGTGCGATGTCAAGGGATGTGCTGGCAGACTTTTGTGGTTTAGTTTAGTTAACTAGATCCTCTACGATTCTTCATTTGTGTTGAGGTGACCCAAGTTCCATGTTCAGAGTCAGATGTCCTGGAGCGATTTTGGCTTGCCGAACGAGCCTGTCTCCCTCGAGAGAACCAGAACACATGCTATCAGTCACCTAATGTCTTCAACCCCCTCCTCTGTAGAATCACTGGCCTTGATACTGTCTCCAAATATTTTGTAGCACTGAATTAATGACTATACGGTAGAGTGCATTTTATATATATATATATACACACATGCACACTAATTCTGTAAATTCTAATATTCTCTAAATCTAATATTTCTGAGTTTTTCTTTAGACAATGAGTAGGAAAGCTGAGCGGGAAACAATATAGGAGAAGGACCGGATGAAATCTTCAAGCAGGATTCAATCAGGACAGCAAGGCCATGTGTGACTCAGAAGGGAAGGGGTCTTCCGCTATACCAGGCACTCAAAAAATATCTAACACATAACACTTTAGGTTACATGGCTGAACACAATGGAAGTCATCCAAAGAGTGAGAAGCAATGACCTCTGCACCTGCCTTTGTGGGAAGAGACGTAGATCTCGTCGTAGATTGATGCTGTGAGAAATAATGCCAGTCTTTCCCGAATGTGTCTGGGGTGCGTGTAAGGGGGATGCTTACATCACTGAGAGCTGAATATATTATCAATAAGAGAGCAATGCAGTGGGGAAAGGGTCTTAACGAGATTGAGAGCACTGGATAATGAGAACAGATGCTGAGGCACAAGAGTGGAATTCATAATTTACGCTCTCTGTACATGTTAGTGTCACATAAAGTAGAGGAGACCACGATTGTGTGGAAACGTGGAATAGTTGATATAAAAGATGAATACAGATTGTTGCACCTTATTGGTTGGTTAAAAAGAGATTCATATTCATTCATTTTCAACCTATCTTCATATAATAGATCCTCACTAATGCTCCTAATAAAATTGTGTAATTTTTTTCTACTCAGTCTGTGTCTCATAGGAGGGCTGTGGACACTTCAGAAACCTGTCTACCAGTGACATCATCGTTAAAGGGATATTTCACTTTCAAAAAAACTTTGGGTCATTTTATCATCTACTCAGGCTAATGTGAGCCCCCCAGACAGTTTTTAAGTTGCTTGATTCAGTATTTAGATATTTGATATACATTTTATCAGACACGCCCCCTTCCTATACAAACCCATTATAACTTCAAACTCCATTTTTAACATGTTAAATTTATCAAAAACACCCGTCCTTGGTTCTTGAAAGTGAAATATCCCTTTAAGAAGTTTTTTTTTTTCTTCAATATTTAAATTATTTATTAATTATTTATTTGTATTTTTATTAACGCGAGAACAATGGCTTTCATTATAGCATGCTAACTTTCCAGGAATAGAAAGCCTGTAGTTTCTATTAGCTTGGATTCCCCATCGATGATGTCACTGGTAGACGGATTTCTGAACTGTCCACAGCGACAACTGAGACACAGACTGAATAGACAAAAATGGTGCCATATTATCATGAGCATTAGTGAGGACCAATTATATGAAGACAGGTTGAAAATGGCTGAAGTCGTCCTTTAAGAATGCAAGCAGCCTAGAAGGTATTTTTTGATGGTGTGTCGTGGAGGCAGAAAAAGTGGTCATGACTTTCATGTGATATCTGTGGGTCAGACTATAGGAAACACATTCAGCCTTGATTCTTCAGCGGAGGAGGAAGACAGTGAATTATGTAACCAGTGCCATTAAGCCACTCTTCAACTGGCTTGTTTGGTTTCCGCAAAATAAAAATCGCTTTGGGTTGCGATTTGCCATGGTTTCTGCTCTAGAAATGTATTCATCTACATATCATTGTTCTGGGCTTGGTGACCAGAACATTGTGTTACCATAAATAACAGTTAGGGACTTGCCGATATCATGATTTGGCCAATACCAGGTTGAATAGAGTCAATATTATAGAATGAACCCAACATGAACATTTCATTCATTCATTAATTTATTTTTCTATTTCTCAAGAATCTTTGCATTACCAATTCTACACTAAGTCCCTCTCAAAGCTTTGTCCGGTAGAGTCGACAACTACAGTATGTGCTGAATGTGGGCACTGCAGCGCACATAAATCAGTTTGCTGATCTTGTTTTTCATGATTCTGTTTTTGCCGTTTGGCTCAGCACCAAGAAACGGAGGATGTGCGTTATTTTTTGTTTGAATGTTCAACAAACTAGACACATGGAAAACACAACCGCTTTTGACCTAAACAAGACTACATAAGCACTTCACTGTGTGCAAGGTCTGACAACTGACGAGCAAGACACAGAATAGCATGCCCTTTTACCTGTAATTCACGGGCCAGCGCACCATCCACATGCGGTGGTAGGACAGCGAGGTGACGGAGAAGCACGTGACCAGCGTCAGCGTGTAGAAGGTGGAGACGAACACCTTGCACAAGCCCTCGTTCCACTCGTAGGTGGAGTGCTGGCGTCGCAGGGTGATGACGCAGAACATGGTGATGGGGATGGCCATGTTGAGGATGTGCGTGCCCGCCAGCGTGCAGATAAGGAACTCCAGGGGCTTCCACTTCTTCTGCTTGGCGCTGACACTCAAGATGCCCCAGGCGTTGGCCAGGATGGACACGCACGAGCAGACCAGCCAAGCCATCGTGTTGGCCGTGAGGACCTCATCCTTCATGGCCGGACGCTCATCCACCATGGCGGAGCGGGACGGGGCGGAGCCCAGGCGGCCAGAGGTGGACGGAGCTGTCAGCGATAGTGGGCAGATATGAGGAGGAGGAGAAGGTGGCGGCTGCTGTGGTGGTGGTGGTGGTGGGCAGGAGGGGGTGCAGGGAGTCAGGCAGAGCAGGCATCCTATCTGGGTGGGTGGGGATTTTCCTCCATGGGTTGGGCACAGCAGGGAAACAGCATTGGTAGGAATGCCGCACGGCAGCAGTAGAGCCGAGCCACTTCAGTTACTGTTGGGAAGAGAGAGAAAGGAAGGGGAGGGGACAGGAAAGAGAGTACAGAGCGAAGGGATTCACAGAGACCAGAAACAGAGGGGAGGGGTATGAAAAGCAAGGATGGAAGAATTACATTAGTCAACCCGATTCAACTATACACCACCACAGTGAAATATGCCAAAGATAAACTGTTACTGCTACTGAAAGCCATCAGTCCTAAGATGTTAAGAGAGATTGCTGCTGAGAGCATGTATATGTAATTCAGTCCTTGCAGTATGTTGAGAAAGTGATGTTATGTATTTTGTTTTCTACTCTAAATAAACTACCAATAAAAACGGAAATGTGAGTCATTTAAAAATATTTGACATACTGCTGTGCAATGCTATTGATTAAATGATATAAAATAGGAGAGCAGTCAAATCAAGCTGGACCTCAAATGCAGTATTTAACCGTTTATACTGACCACATTAAAAGATTTATAAAACAAAATTACATCTAATCAAAAAAAAAATTTAAGCAGCCCTCGGAAAATAAATCGTTACACTCAGGATATACATTATCTATATACTATTATACACTCAGGATATACTTTTATGGGCTATCTTCTACACAGCTCAGGCTGGAGAATATGTAGAGCGTAAAATGCTTGGCGCAGCTGGTCCATGATGTCACATCTATTTCCTGTCTGTGGGCTCGTCCATAGATGACTGACCCCCAGGAGGGATAGTGAAAATCACAAGAGCCACATTATTCCACTCGCTCATCTGTCTCTCTCATCCCTCCCACGGTACCAAAGCTACAATTCAAGAGGGGTCCCGCTAGTGCAATAACACCAGCTTTAAATATAAATATGCTCCTATGCTTGATTGTGTCTGGGGGGAAGGGTCTCCAGAGTGTATTTCAGATGTGATCTGACTGCAAGAGATGGAGGTGAGAGCAAAGGGGAGGCTGCAGACCTGGAGCCCAGGCAATATAATAAGTATAGCCCTGGTAGTTTCACGACCCTGCTGCCCCTGACGTCTGTGTTACAAGAAAATAGTTACTGATAATGTTTTAGGCATAGACCAAGCAATTGCTCAATATTGATTCATTTTATGTCCCAAATCCCCATAGATTTGGGACATAAACTTAATTCATAAATAGCTTATCTACAAGCTCACAACGCTTCGCATCATGCTGCTGCATTGTGAGATTGTAGATCGGCTAATTTTGAAGGTAAAAAATCGGGACACATCGGCTACATAATTTCCGATGCCGATGTCATAAGAAAAAAGTCAAATAATGGCTGATATATGGGCCAAACAGAATAAATATACTGGTCGGGCTCTAGTTTACAATATTCATGAGCAGAAATAATGTTACATGTCAACACTAGTCCATTTTCAGGGATGCATGCACCCCAACTACTGTACATGCAGATTTGGGACCGCCACCATGACTACAGATCCCATAGCCTGTAGAAATCTGCTTCATCACTCTCTGCATATGCCAATGGTCAGTGCCGATGTGCAATTTCAGATCGATTTAACCAACTCACTAAGGAAAAAGATGCATGAGAACAGCCACATACATTTAAGCTGTTCATTAGCATTTTGCCACTGTATAAATGTCCCCATCCACCGATCGGTTATGCCACTGTAGCACATTGAGTGAAACTGTGGGTTCTTGCTGACACAATTGATGAGACCGTGTCGCAATTCAATCTTCTACGCTTTACTGACTATAAACACGTACATGAACACAAAATGATCATATTGGTGCGCCGAGTATATAGCCCAGCCTCCCTGGGTCTGCTGCTTATGAGCCAGGACTCTCTATCTGCTGGCGTTCTCTCTGACATCGTGTGTGTGTATAGCCCTGAGGACAGGCCAGCATGCTACTATAAAGAGCACAGCACACAATTGGAAACACGTGCCAATCAATTAACACTGGCACTGCTCCATGACTCACTCCCCTCATTCTAGCATCTTAACTAACGTCCATAAGTATATCATGCACAGTATACGTCTGCTGCTATGCTCACACACCTTCATATCTTATCTCAGGTACCATGTGTAAATATGTAGATAACCTTTCTTTATTTTATCTCCTTTCCCCCCCTCCCCCTCCTTCTTCTTCCCTTTCTTTTTTTCTGTGGAAATAAGGATACGATGGGAACTATGCACGAAAACGAATTTCACCAAATTTTTTACTTCTGTAAACCTGTGATGTGACAATAAAGCTGATTCTGATTCTCCACCCACAGCAGAGTCCAAATTACACATCCCTACCACAGTCAACCATAAAACCAACCAACAACCAGTTAAATCACGGCATGGTTGTCTATTGAACCACAACCGAGACCACAGATCCCAACAGCTTAAATGTGGGGGGGGGGGGGGGGGGAAAGAAGAAGGAAAAAATACATTGTCAGTCCCTCTATATACCAGTGGTCAATGCACATGTGGAAGGTCAGAGTTCTCTAAATGCTAATAAACAACTTTTTGGGGAAAGTTAAAACAGAAAAATCAGCCTCCTCACCACTTCACTCCCTGCTAGTGCTAATAGTCAAAGCCCAAATGTGTAATCTCATAGATTGGTCTGAGGAGAAAAAATTATTGATTGATCATTGATTGATTGATTGATTGATTGATTGAATACTTTATTAACAAGTTTGTTAACAATGCAGGGCGTACAGTCAAAGGTTATGCTAAAAGGATAACACAAAAAGCCCAAGGGGCCTTTTTTCCAATGTGGTTGAGGACTGACAGACTGACAGAAGCACCGACAGTTGTCCGTCCCCATTTTATAGTAGGATTAACTGATTTGCATCTCATCAGTATGCAACCTGTACAGCGCTGAGTCGACAACATACGTATGGCCATCGCACCGCTCAGTATATGCGGGCTCTCGCTCAGCTTGCACCTTGCTCAGGCGTGCCTCACAGGGCACTACTTCAGTTGTCATCAGAATCAAAATGTTAAGAGAGTGTGGCTTCAGGAAGTAAATTCCTAGCCTCGATCTCCAGGCTTTTATTTTTTAGTTTTGCTAAAAAATAAAAGCTTGGAAATTCCTGTCCCAGCTGTTGGTACGCAAAAGCGCCTCGCGTCGTCTGATGTGCCGCGCATTATTTCTTTTGGGTGCGCATGCGCACCTGCGCACCAGTTATGTGCACCCCTGTTAATATGGTCATTTCGGTCTGGGTCGTGGAACTGCCGAGGCCCGTGCTCTAGGTCTGCAGCCTAAAACTAGGTGAGATCATGACACTTGATCAAAAGTATAATAAATGGCTGTCTGAGGGAGCCAATGACCCGCTCTGATAGCCAGACCTGAGTGGGCGATGAACTGGAACTCCTGGAATAGAGAACAGACTCATGACATCAGAGTGGCTGCCGCTGTTGTAGTTTAGAGATTATCTTTACAAAATAAAATAAAAAGTACTTTTTCCATTACTTCTTGTTCACTGGTTTGGGCCTCAAAAGTTGACGTTTATTTTCTAATTGTGGCTGGTTTAAAATGTTCTTGTTGTCAGTGTCTTTTAATGAATGTGACATTTCTTAAGTGCATTTCTACTTAAACAAAACTCATAAAACATATACGGTATGCCATGTTGTGTATACAGTAGACTAAGATTTTTCAATATTAAGCTGGGCATACACTGTACGATTTGTGTCGTTACACTGTAATGACACATTTTTAGAGTTGGATCATGGAACTTCAGCTCCTTCAGGCGTACAGTGTTGCGAGGACCGATTTACTGCTCCCTACCAGCAGTCAGACGTTCCGATGAATTTCTAACAATTTTGGTCAAGTGTCATCATCTCTTGCACAGTTGCTGTGCTTTTTTTTCTCACTGCACCTGTGCAGAGCGTCTGAAAGTGCCATGGCAATACAACATAGCAGTGTCCAGAGAGTGGACGGAAAATATAGAGGTCCTGTTGGTCGATCTCTGGCAACAGTATACTGTATACTGTAAGTGTATACTGTTGCCGAATGCTGTACATGCCTCTTGTATGTTCCTCCCCTCACGACAGATAGGACTGGATGATACATGAAAAAATATACATCTATTATCATATATAATGTATTCCAGTCCCTCTTTACAGTAAAACTATCATGTATGGGCTTTCTGCCCTTAAAACATTGTCCATTGTCATTGGGTTCCCACCACAAAATATTTCTGCCTCAATGTAATAATGATATAATGATAATAATGATAACTAAATGAAAACCTGAACAAGAAACAACGGAATTGGGGATCTCATATAATGCATTAATTATTTCTAAGATCTGTACAGCCCTGCTTCCAACTCCCACTTCTACCTGCCTCTGAGCTTTCAAATAAATCTTTGACAATAATCAATAGCCAGAGTGGTGTGCAGGGGCCAGCAAAACCCTCGAATGGCTGATATTCCATATACATTATGTACTGCATTGTGTGATTACATTCACCCTGGAACAACGGTGCAGGTGCAATGCATAACATATGTGCTCATTTAAAGTAATCCTAGGTAACTTTTTCAACAAAACTAAAGTTAAATTGTATATCTTTTGTGAGTGGCAAATGTTTCACAACACCCACTCCATGAATTTCACCCCCGAAAGCCTTTTATAAATCTTCTATTGAAACGGTGGCTAGGGTAGTCATTCCCGCGAAAATGACGTCATCCGGCCGGAAAACGGAAACGGAAATGCACCGGTTTCCTGTTTGGCCAGGAACTACCGCACCGGTTTCCTGTTTGGCCAGGAACTACCGCGCTAATAACAAAAAGGAATCTCACGCTGTTTTTAAGAGATTGCAGGATTTGAAGATCAAAAAACACAGCTCACGGTAACTAAAGCTCCACTGGCTAAGAGAAACGATCCACAGATAGTATAAAACAATTAAAAGAACGCTTTTTAAAACGCTTCCGTCTTCCGGTGAAAACAATTGGAATTCTGGGTAACGCAGGAATAAACGAACGACCTGCAGTGACGGTAAAGACCAGCAGAGGCTGCTAAAAATCGTTATTTGTGGACCTGCATTGTATTACTTTAAGGATACTTAGTGAGTATTTCATTCTGCTGGTAATTTCACAATAATAACTAGAAAAAGTGCTCCTCGGAGAACAGGTCTCCGCCAGGTCAGGTAGGTTATTGGGCCTCCTGGTGGCGCTATAACAGGCCAATGTGAAAAGGGTGCCATTTATTCTTAGGTCGTTCACGGCAATCGGACACTGCATTCATGATTTGAGGCATTTTGTTCCAAAAATGTGTTTAGCTAAATTAGACCTGCTGGTGGCGCTATAACAGGCCAATGTGAAAAAGGGTGGCATTTCTTCCTTGGCCTAGTGGGAATGTGTTCATGATTTGAGGCATTTTGTTCAAAACGGATCAATCCTGCAAATTTTGGAAGCGAACCTTAGCCAATGAGGATGGAATATGGGAAATCGGACAGATCTGTGTTGATCACATGACTACGGAGATACTGTGTACCGATTTGCATGACGTTTGGATAAAATCTGTAGGAGTAACGTAAAAAAATGGGTTTCGCACAAATCGGCCTCCAGGTGGCGCTATAAAAGGCCCATGTGAAATATTTGAGGCAGAGGTTCTGAATTGGCATCCAGGGAGTGTGTGTGCACAGTTTCGCAGCGACCGGGCCAACGGTGCCAGAGATTAGCTGCTAACACACAGACAGGACACACGGACGGACGGACGGACGGACGGACGGACGGACGGACGGACGGACGGACGGACGGACGGACGGACGGACGGACGGACGGACGGACGGACGGACGGACGGACGGACGGACCTCTCTACCCGTTCAGCTATGGCCCCCCAAACATCCTGTCGGCTAGAGAGAATTTTGTCCATGTGAATCTCCTGGAAAAGTTCTCACTAAATAAATACACGTTTTCTGCCAGAACTTTCAAATGGATATGATACTATTATATGACAAGATCTAAGCTGACCCCAAGCCGCAGCAATTAATTATTGCGATACACACACAGTACACCTCAATGAATTGCATGTACTATAGTCGTTTTAGTTTTTCCACTGTTAACATGCATTATACTCTATTATCCTGCCTTTGTATAGGCTTTCCTTGAAAAGCGTTTCAAAGCCTAAGGAAATAAAAACTAAACAAAACATTTTATATTTCTAACAAACTCGTAAACCTAACAAAAAATGAATCTAACATCAAACAAAAAATGGCCTGGCAGGAGTGCCTGTGCGCATTTGCGATTGTGCGTCGTGCGCGCACGTGCGTGCACATATTCGTGCATGTGACGTCATTAAAATAGCGTATGCCCAGCTTTAAAATACAGTACAGCACTACAACACTGGCCCTGCTCACAACGGGCTGCGATGCGTTGTGAGCTTGTAGATTGGCTATATTCTGCAAAATGCCCAACCCCAGAATGGGGATGCTAGGGTTCAAGTGGTTAATGTAAAATAAAAAATAAAAGCTCCTATCACACTAAGATTTGGCGACCCCCTGTAGTAACTCTGAGGACCCCCTACGGGTCCCAGACCCTCTGTTGAAGACCCATGCTCTAGTCTCTTTCACAACTGGGGGAGGCAATGTTAAGCAAACGTACAATGTAGTATACATATCATGAGCATTGATTTGGAATGGTGATTAAACTGTTGACCAGAACTATGTAGGATGTTTCGTGCTACAGCCGTATTTACCCCAGGGTGTATATGGCAGCAGACCAATCAGCGCAGCTCAAGTGGCAAGGCAGGCTGAACTGGAAGAACCACCGTGCACTGAGCCCCACACCATCCCACCCCTGAGGCTGCACATACAGTATGCATCAAATGAATTTCAATAATACATTTTACATATAAATAAATATACAAAACGTTTTGTTTATAAAGCTGAAACTTCAACATTTAAGGACACAGGACCATATCCTATTGCATGATTTAAGTAGTAGCCTATATCTTGGTGTCTATGGGAAAAGGCACTAGCCTACTGAAGCTATTAGATAAGATGCCGCTTTGAAAGACATTTCTGCTGTACCTCCCCCTATGCTGCGGTGACTTCACTTCACATAAAAGGTGTGGGGGGAAAAAAATCATACATCCGTCCATTACCACCAAAAAGTAATAATTTCTTCCTTGTGACAAGTGACTTCTCCAGCAAAGATCAAATAACAAATAATTTGTTCACAAAAAGACAGACAAACAAGAGTGAAAACATGACCTCTGTTGCTGAAGGTAACAGTTCAGCCCTTCTGAGTGGTTGTGACTCAGGCAGCACCTGAGGGACTATGAAAGCTTTCAATTAAATACAAGAAGAAATTGCAACAAGGGTTAACAGGGTTATTCCAGGATGCTGACAGGCGACAGGCACCTGTCCTGTCCGACAGCTTGAGGCGGAGGGTTTGGAAAAGACAAATGAGTGGTATTTTCTCAAAATGCCGACCATTCATTCTTGCATGGTCACAATACTTGCGTTAAAAAAAAAGTCCACTCTCAGCATTGGTACAATACTTGGTACCGTGAAATATTAAACAATCCTCAGAAATACTGTATATCCAATGTTTGTCCAATCCCCTAATACAATTTGTTGGTTAATTTAATATTAGCAAAATCTGTTAAATCACAGTCTATAATCTATCTATAAATTCACAAAAACCTGTGTGCGTGTGTGTGTGTGTGTATGTGTGTGTGTGTGTGTGTGTGTGTGTGTGTGTGTGTGTGTGTGTGTGTGTGTGTGTGTGTGTGTGTGTGTGTGTGTGTGTGTGTGTGTGTGTGTCTCTCTCTGTGTGTGTGTGTGTGTGTGTGTGTGTGTGTGTGTGTGTGTGTGTGTGTGTGTGTGTGTGTGTGTGTGTGTGTGTGTGTGTGTGTGTCTCTCTCTGTGTGTGTGTGTGTGCGTGCGTGCGTGCGTGCGTGCGTGCGTGCGTGCGTGCGTGCGTGCGTGCGTGCGTGCGTGCGTGCGTGCGTGCGTGCGTGCGTGCGTGCGTGCGTGCGTGCGTGCGTGCGTGCGTGCGTGCGTGCGTGCGTGCGTGCGCGCGCGCGTGCGTGCGTGTGTGTGTGTGTCTGCCTGTGTGTATGACTGTCCCGGTATAACCCAAGATATCTTGTACCCCCTGCCAAACTATACCCGGGGTTAAAATGGCATAGCCTGTTTTATACCCCCAGGGTATATTCATAATTATTTTTGTAATACCGTATTAAGTAATACCTCTCTAGTTCAGATTATACCCCCCTTGTGTTTTTTTATAAAAAATCTGTATTTTAATGTTCAGAGTCATGAATAATGTAACTTGGTCTAGAAATAATAACAACTAGAAAAAGTGCTCCTGGGAGCACAGGTCTCCGCCAGGTCAGGTTAGTTATTGTGGCCTCCTGGTGGCGCTATAATAGGCCAATGTGAAAAGGGTGGCATTTCTTCCTCGGCCTAGTGGGAATGTGTGTGCAAATTTTCACGGAAATCGCACGCCACGTTCATGATGACATTTTGTTCAAACTTTGGAATTCAACCTTAGCCAATCAGGATGGAATATGAAATATCGGACAGATGCGTCTTGATCACATGACTATAGAGATACTGTGTACCGATTTGCGTGATGTTTGGATAAAATCTAAAGGATTAATATCCAAAAATGTATTTGACATAAGTCGGCCTCCTGGTGGCGCTGTAAAAAGCAGATGTGAAAAATGCAGTGCAGATGTTTTTCCTTGGCCTCTAGAGAGTAGGCGTGCAAAGTTTCACGCAGATCGGTGCAGTTATAGTTAAAAATGCAAATCGGCCTGTTATAGCGCCACCATGAGGCTGATGTGAAAAGTTTTAAGTGCCATTTCTTCCTCGGCCTAGTGGGAATGTGCGTGTGCAATTTTATGGAAATGGCAAGCTGCGTTCATGATTTGAGGCAGTTTGTTGAAAACGGACCAATCCTGCAAACTTTGGATGGTAACCTTAGCCAATGAGGATGGAATATGGGAAAGCGGACAGATCAGGGTTGATCACATGACTATAGAGATACTGTGTACCGATTTGCATGAGGTTTGGTTAAAAACTGTAGGAGTAATGGGAAAAAATGGGTTTTGCACAAATCGGCCTCCTGGTGGCGCTATAACAGGCCCATGTGAAAAATTTGAGGCAGAGGTTCTGAATTGGCATCCAGGGAGTGTGTGTGCACAGTTTCGCAACGACCGGGCCAACGGTGCCGGAGATTTGGTGGTAACACACAGACAGGACACACGGACACACGGACGGACGGACGGACAGGGGCGAAAACATACTCTCTCGCCATGCCTTTCGGCCTGGCGGAGACAATAACAATAAACGGCTGAGTACACAAGAAATAGGAGTTAAGATTTAGTCTTTCATGCAATTTCTTCAGTAGGCCAGTCCAATAGAGTTGATGACAGGAAAGTTATCACCATATGCAATATTCAGGCTATTCCACTATCTCATCCTGTTTATGCATACTACTGCTCCATGAGATTCATTCAGTGGGGTGTGTGCCCAAGCCCCCTGAACCATGGTAGAACAGTGAAGCTGCCGTCGCCTGGTGGTCAAATCTGGGATTGCAATACTTCCGCATTTAAAACGCCACCGTGCACATTTCTACCATTGGAAACCCTAGTGCGCCTGCTTGGTGCTCAAGTCAAGTCAACTCAAGTCAAGTCAACAACCCGGTGCTTCAAACCCTGGTGAGCAACTTTCATTGAAATGAATAGCAGTCCGTCCTCTAGATATATTATAACTCTATGTGTGTGCCAGGCTGAGATTCGTTCAAGAGTGTGAGCCAGTGTCATGAGGCACTACCTCATCAAACCACATCAAGGAAGAACATTAGCATCAGAGCGCACTAAAGTGCTGCATGTGCATTAGCAGTCTCATTTTATTTCTAGATTCTACTTTCAACAGTTAGTGAACAATATACAGTAGGCACGGAAGGCAATGCTGCCCTGCTCTGCATTTGTACATGAGATAAGTAAAAGTACCCAAGATAACGGGCAGCTTCAGGATAGAGCTGGCCGCTTACAGGCAGGCATGTTGCTCACTGATCAAGTGCTCATCTGTTTATCAGTCATAAAGTACATCCTGCTGTAGGCACAGTTAAGTCATACTGAACTCACAAAATGTCATTCTCATTATTTGCTTTAGTATGAATAATGTCATTTATAATTTCTTAATGTTACAGACATCACTTTCACTGTTGTCTAGTAATGTCTACATCCAGTTCCATGCAAACAAGGAACTCCTGTTTATGAGAGCACTTTCTGCCCTCAATCTAGATGGGCCGATATGTAAAATAGTACCATTTGCCTATAGAGGGTATGCGTGTGACATCATCATCAAACCCGGAAGTTATGCAGGAATGCCTACTGAGTGTCAAAAAAATACTTTCTGGCCTTGACAGCCCATGCATCCAAACAGAAAAGTCATATCTGATTGCATTAAACAACATTAAACAATGTTAAACTCACTTTGCATGTTGCTTTGCCACTCGCTTTGCCACTCGATGTGCCTTTCACTTTAAGCATGCGCATACCCTCTATACCTCCATTTTTACCCAAAGACAAGTACACTTATGTGTGCTCTTTTTAGCACTAAACAGATGGTTTAGTGCTAAACCACTGGTTGAAGCTATGGTTGCTAAGAAAATGCTGAAACCTTGTTTGAACTACAGACAGTGCTCTTTTGCCAAAAGTCAAGTCATGCCAATTGTATTACTAGAAAAGATCTCTGGCCAGGTTGCCTACCCAGGGCTGTGTCAGACGTGGGGTTGCAGCCGTCAGGACACGAGGAAGCTGCGGGGGAAATACGAGTTTGTATGTCAGATGGTGCAACTGTTCGCATTTGTGGTGTATGGGAAGAAGTGAAAGTGGTTTTGGAGGTGCACACTATAGTGACCCCCTCAATATGCCAAAATCTCCAGTAGCAGCAAAAGGTATATTTACAGAAAAAGGTGGGGTGGGGGCGGGGGGGCAGATGATGCTACTGCCAAGGTGTTCCAAGGTGTTCTACTAGGCCCATTTGTATTTTGAGGTCAGCCATGCTCATCAAATTGTATTATATTCTCTAATTCTGTGTTGCAAGTCAATTTGTTGCATTAGCCGATACTGTATGGTATGGTTATATGGTTACGAGTTATGACACAGTGACCATCTGTATTTTCACTGGTGTAAACACCTTTCTCAGATGCGTCCATGGTAAGATTGGAAAGTAAATTGTTCCCTGAAAAAGTATTTTAGTCCTTAACAGCAGAGACATTCTCATCCAAAAAGCGAAATGTCAGCAGCACTTTCTGAGGGTGCTTATAATGTGTGACATTGAAACCGGTGTTTGAAACTTAACATTACAGATTTACCATAAAAAATCTTATTTGATGCCTCTATGATTAGACAAACTCAATGCAATAATATAGGAACAGGAACAACTTAGGTCTCCACCATATACCATGGCTCCACCAAAATTGAAAAATGGCATTGTACTCCCACGATGCCTAGTTATAGAACAGACCATTTCCGATCCAAAAGATCGTACTATTGAGAATAAGCATCATGAGAAATGAGAATTGTGTTTTTGGTGAAGTCATGGGTGAAGAAGTAATGACAGGGGGGAAATGTTCCAGCGCAAAGCAACAATTCCAAATGGCCTTTCAGTGTGTGAAATCAAAGTGACATTTTGTTTAAGGTGAACTCTGTACTGGGGAAAAGGCTCTTTAGTCTTGATGGACAGGCACTTTCTCTCTAACCATAGAGGGACTGGCTGGCTGGAATCAGCATCGCTGTCCCCAGGGCTTGCCAGCACAAACTCAAGTCATTTATAGTGGGGGAATCAGCACAGATCTGTTTACTCTTTGTGGCCCCTTCTCCACAGACCTGTCTTTCAACCTGTCTTTGTTGTACAAAGAAAAGAGAAAATAAACAGTCTACAAGTTCACGCATTGCAATGCGACACGTGCTTGTGAGCTTGTAGATCTGCTATTTTTGCTTTCTTGGAAACTTATGAAATTCTTTTAACATTTTTAGATTTTTGCCTATAATGACATTCCCAAAATAGGGATGCCAGGGTTAAGGTGGTTAAAAGAATAGCAATACTTTTTTTATTATTATTATATTATTATTTAATTATTTTATGAGGTGGAGTTTCATTGCACCAGCAGCCCTCTGATCTAATCTAATCCAATCTAATCTAATCTGTCAGTGTCTCTATAAAAATGTATGACAGAATCACATGAGCAGACCAAACACAATTGGACACTTTTGGATAGGATCATTATATATACAAGTGCTCTCTGGCTGGGTGCCATGTGAGAGAAAAGTCTGCTGCTGTGGTGCTGAATGCTATAATAACATGTTCCAGAATGACAAGACAATGTATCTACGCAAGCTGAATGGGACTGCTTGTCTCATTTGTCTTGGTAATGCAGGAAGAGCCGAGCTCAGGAAGACAAGGTGTAAACTAAAGAGATGAAGTTAAGCCCTAGCAAAGAAAATGCTACGGAAAAAAGCAATAAGAGCTTTCTAAGTGATGTCTAGTGGTATTAAACAGGGCTGAATTTTCCCCTAAGATCCAGTCAGTCATGCCTGTTTGATAAACCTACAAGACCTTCTATTGTCATACAACACATAATACAACCAAATCTGACACTTGCTTTCTCATGATCACTTGAGAAGTTTCGCCAAAAACTCACTATGAATATCCTACAAACTATTCCTTGTTCAGGTATGGAATTTTGCCACTTGCAAATTATCTTCTGATGAGTAAAATCTTTTACTCTACTCTTGGCACAGCAAGCATGCATGTTTGAGTTATGAACATAATGCAGTATCTGTCAAATCAGTTTGTCTGATTATAGTATAAACAAATTATAGTATAAACAAACGTGTTTGCCAGCAATGTCAGCTGCATTGCAAAAGCCTAGTGTAATTTGTTGAACTTTTGAAAAGAGTGTACAGTACACTCCAGTAACTGGAGTGCTCGAATCGCCTCTTCTTTTTAAGCCTGCATTCCTGCTGATCCTAGAAGCACCTTCAATATACTTTTCAGACTACTGTATCTCCTTTGAGCACCCGGTTGGCCTCAGTGTTTTTACACTCCAGTAACTGTTGACAAAAACAAAACTCAACCACAGTTAAATGTTCACAACTTGTTGGCAATGCCTGGCTGGTACAGCCACAGTCTTCTACTGGTGGCTACTGAGCACTTTTACTTGGGTAGGCTAATCAGTGGTTAGCAGTTCCGGAAGCAGTTGTTAAAGAGATAAGAGCGTTTTTCATTTATTTTCCGCAACCACATTTTCCTCACTGGTCCAGGGATTTGAATGGGTGACCTAATCACAAATTAATCTGTGAAGTCTTCGGACAAGTAAATGACAAACCCCCTAAAACAAAGGTCAAACTGGATGACAAATCTGAATGTCTGTCTGCCTATCCATCTACCATATTGATATGTCTCCTTATCAATTAATAGGCAACTGTCTGATTGTCTACCTTATCTATCTACATCATGTAAATTGGCCAGTATTTTTCAAATAGCAGATTGGAGCTAATTTCTGTTGCATGCACACATTTACTACAGAACAGAAGGGAAAACATACAAGTAAATGTTCAATGCTGTACTACATCTCCTGCCATCAATCTGATACAAGTTGCAGATCTCTGATTTGCTCAGGGTGAACAGCTAAACACCTCCCTGTCTGATGATCTCTGCAGCTGATTACAGTCAGGAGATCGGACCCCACTAATGGCCAATTACCAGCAATGGCACAGGGCACACTGCAAAAGCTACAGATGATTGTCAGCCACAGTGTGTGTGTGTGTGTGTGTGTGTGTGTGTGTGTGTGTGTGTGTGTGTGTGTGTGCGTGTGCGTGCGTGTGCGTGTGTGTGCGTGTGTGTGTGTGTGTGTGTGTGTGTGCGTATGCGTGCGTGCGTGCGTGCGTGTGCATGCATGCGTTTAAGCATTTTGTGATTGCACGCATGCACACACGGCAGGGGGACATAAATTAATCAAATGATTCAAATAGAGCCATAGCAGACATAATGGTCATCATTTTGCATCAGAAGAAACAATTGTTGATTACGTTTGTTCAAATAAGTCATATAGTCTAGAACTATATGAGGCATAACTAAACACTATCTCACCATGTTTTGTTCTAACTCGGGTAACAGAAGACCAGTCCCAGATGACCTGTCACCTGAGACTTCTTGAGTGTTCATAATTTAAAAGCAAGTCTGTCATGTATCCTGGCCCTAAACCACTGAGTGACTTAAAGATGAGCAACGGTATTGTAAAATCAATTCTATGACTCACTTGAAGCTGTTGAAGAGGTGCTTACCCACGTGCCACGGATGTTACAAGGCGATCCGTACCGCGATAAGTACCGGTCCGGTATCACCCGTATTGTTCAATAAAAAGCATTTTAATGCGACGGACATGTTTGTTTTCCTTCTTTTTCTGCATTTCCCCCAAATGATGATCTCAACTTACTATATACTGTGCCACAGCGCCGCCCTATATCGGTTGGGTGGCGTATTGCACTCTGAAATGTTCTGCACTACAAGACCTTTGGTCATGCACGCGACAACCGATAGAGGCCACTGTTGTGCGGTTGGGGGAAATGGAAAAAAGATGGCGACTAACAAGGAAAATATCTCTGTCGCTCGGATTAAAAATGCTTTTTATTGAACAATAAGGGAGATACGGGTACTTATTGCGGATCGCCTTGTAACATCCGTGGCACTTGGGTAAGCACTTTATATTTGAAACCTGAACGTTTATGTACATGTGAGAGTTGTCAATGTCAAAAAAATCGAAAACCAGGAACTCTGGGCTCCATGACTGTCATGGTATGACAGTCATGTTTCAGGGCTACTGTTGGCAGCTGCATTATGAAGATACAACAACGCCGTCGCAAGACGCTAATATTAGTTTTAGCACACGGTCGTGGAAAATAGGGCCCCTTGTTCGAAAAGTAGATTTTTTTGGTCTGAGGGTGGCATGAGAGGATAGGTCATCGGGTCACTGAAACAGTTAAAAGTTAATCTACGCAAGTTTAATGGCCATCTATACAATAGATTTTGAGATACCATGTACACAAGAATAAAGTTTGGCCAGAGGAAAAGCCATAGCGTCACCAAAACACTTTACTTGAGGGAGAAAATTCATACATGTAATTAACACTTAATTAACTCCTACATTAATTCATCATAATTTATCACAAACTCATGAAATCGTTAATTCCTGCCCTGGTCCTCACCATTAACTAATGGTAAAGTAACTATGACTTAACCAAGTGTAATACATCATTAGTTAAAGGACGGCTTCACCCATTTTCAACCTATCTTCATATAATTGGTCCTCACCAGTGGGGCCGGCGCCTGTTTTATTAAAAGACACTGTTTCCCCCCACAATTCAGTCCAGTTGAAAAAAGAATTGTACCGAATTAACCAAAATAAAGTTTTTAAAAAAACCAAAAATTAACAAACCCACCCGAAAAAAACGTACATTTTCACGGACCGCATACACACGGCGCTCAGCGCGAGTGCATGCGCCCCAAGATGTCCCCCCATGTCATTTTCCATTCCAGCGCCCCTGGTCCTCACTAATGTTCATTTTAATATGGTAAGAAAAAAATCTACTTGGTCTGTATCTCAGAGGAGGGACAGTTCAGAAACTGGAACTACCAGTGACATCATTGGTGGGGAATCCAAGCTAATAGAAACTGCAGGCTTTCTATTCCTGGACATTTTGCATGCTATAATGGAAGACATAGTTCTCGCGTTAATAAAAATGAAATCTTGTTTGAAAAAAAGGGGCAAGAAAATGGGTGAAGTCATCCTTTAAGGACATTATACCACAGTTCCACTTCTATGCCCAGGATGAGTGCTCACAGACAAGTAGGAGTAGCGAGGACGGTCTGTCTCTGATGGTCGTTCAGGGACCGACCCTCCTCGCTACTCCTATATATAACAGAGTCTTTCTGGAAAATTAGCACACTGAAATAGAAGCCATTGTTCTTGCATTGCATCAATTAAAACAAAAGGGTGTAATCTTATTTGAAATTACCACCGATGAAGTCCCACAGCCACAGCCCACCTGTTAGACACCATGGGTCTGATGGCAAGTAGGAACTGATCGCAATGTTTTATTTTCATTCTTGATTTATTTGTCTGTCTTTCTCTCTCTCTCTCTCTCTCTCTTTTGCTCTCTCGCTCTCTCTCTCTGTGTGTGTGTGTGTGTGTGTGTGTGTGTGTGTGTGTGTGTGTGTGTGTGTGTGTGTGTGTGTGTGTGTGTGTGTGTGTGTGTGTGTGTGTGTGTGTGTGTGTGTGTGTGTGTGTGTTTCTCTCAGCAGTGCTGCGGAGCTTAATTGTTGACCTAGTTTTCCAAACAGGACAAATCTTAAAACTTTGTCTACAATTTGGGGATGTGTTGCGTGGATGCAGATAAGTATTGATAGTTTGTCTAAGGATAAAAGCCTCTAATGTTGACTTCATGACATTTACCCTGCTTTCAGACGTTTTATTCGACATCTCTATATTGAATCATGATTTGGGAAATTAACGATCTGGTCGCAAACTAAAGCCCAAGGTGCAAATGGGTTGTATTTAATCTCTGAATTGGTCATGCGTGTGTTTTGGGCCAATCAGAGTAGCTATATGCCCCTGCATCATGGCACGTTGTTAGTTCAATGATGGATTCAGCAAGTTGGAGGAGATGCGAACGATTTTCTGCCGAGGAAACAGATCTGCTCGTGCGCAAAGTGAGAGCAAGCGAGCATCTACAGGAGCAGCATTAATGATGCGATGAAGGAAACGGGGAAGCAAAACGCTCCGCTCACCGGAACATCAAATGGAAACAAGAGGTGGACCACCCGTTGTGGCCGTTGCTGGTCAGAATGTTCCTCCTGTAATGTCTCCTCATTCATGCCCAAGAGATATCTGGGATATCTCGACACATCAACTTGAAGGCATGTAACTTTGCCCTGTGTTTACATGACAAAACAACATACATTTTGTACCTATCATTTCCCTCTATACAAGCAGTCAGACGCCACTGGAGTAGTGTGGTGGTGTTTACCTGCAGAAACACACTGCCCTCTCGCTGTATTTTGGTGTTTTCTCTGTTTGTTTTGGTAGACAGGGATGTTTTTAGTCTGACAAAACGAATTGTTCATTTAATGCTCTTTCGTGGTGTATGACTTTTCACTGGCAAGTTAATGATAATTCATGTTTAGTGCCACATAAAATCTGTGCTTGAGCCCTATACTGAGCTAAGTGACATCTGTTTATGTTGACAAAAACGGCAATGGCAACTACCTCACCATCACACTTTGACAAACTTTGTGAAGAAGGGAATACTCATTTCCATGGCAATGGACTGCAATGGAATCCACTTGGTCATACCAACCAATAATCTTACAGGGTGTGACACAGTCTGAGATCTTCTGAGACAGAATTGTGTCCTTTTGACATCACTTTTATCGAACGACAGATGTAGTGACACTTGACGTGTATAATTTGCCTTTACACTAAGGCTGATTATTATTATTAGTATTAAATAAATATCTCTATATTCTGATAATAATCATTGATATAGAATGTTTGTTCAGTAACAGGAGTCTCCCTGTCTCTCCAGCTCTTTAGTAAGCAGAAAATGCATTTTCAGGTCGGGATACCTATTTTATCCAATCAGAAGAGATAACTCGTACATAAATAAACAAGTGAAATTGATCGCAAGAAATGAGCAGACAAAATTGGAACTGGAACACTATAATGAGATGGGTATAGGCCTCTGTTACTGAACAAACACTCTATAACAATGATTACTATCAGAATAGTGCTTTAACCTTTTAACCAAAAAAATCACTTACCCTACCTTTAGGTTTCTGTTAATGACATCATGCATGTAGATACGTACAAACATACAAACCCTGTCTTAAACGGCTCTGCCTACAGTCATGCCATAAAGATCCTCAACACACACACTGCCATAGTATTATTATCTACAGTATAACCCCTAGGGATGCACCAATCGGAAGACAATTGGTATCAGCTGATTTGTGCTTTAAATAGCACAGTCGATATTTATGGCCAATGTCTGAACCCGATCGTTTATGACCCATGTTTTTTGGAAGCAACACTTGTTTTATGGTATTAAACCAAGTCGTGACATGCTGTATGTCTATCTCCCCTAAACTAATTATACTAAATGATTAGGCCTATCTCAAGACACACATGTCTGAAAAGTTTAACCAATTGTGTGCCTGTATATAGGCTACAATTCCTGTAACAGTCTGTATCTGCATCAGCTGATGGATGAGAAATAATCAGTATCGGACTCAGAAACGAAATCATACCTGTGCATCCATAATAACCATATTACTGGTAATAGATAACAGATTGACAATAGATTTCCCAGACCCAGAGCATCCATAACTATGATTTATTAGTATCCAACTCAATGAACAGCGTGTCTTTCATAACAGATTACATCAACCAGAGGAATTAGTGCCTCACATTGTTCCCCCAATCAGCAGTGCCAGCACCATCTGCTCTCCCATCCATGGACTGAGTATCTCCTGCCTACTATATATACTATATACACTATATATATCACATTTAGATATTAGAGGTTATAGGCCTCTAGTGTCACAGTAGATGATTAGATACATATCTAACGTCTGGGGCACAGCTAATGAAAAGTTAAGGACTGCGGTTGTCAAGAACCGGCCTGCACATCCATATATAGGCATATATGGAGATCCGGTTGTCCAGAACCGCCAATCCGACTGCTGGTCCCATATATGGGCATGCCAACGACTTCAAACACGCTGTGCCACACAAAGGCACGATGGGCCAAGGGGCGAAGTTGGTCGGATCAGTGGATCTCCAAAAAATATCAATAGAACTGCAAATCCATCATAGACTGGCCTGACTCATACATTTTGTGCATGCTTGATACGGGCACCATATATGGGCATAAAAGAGACACAGACAGACAGACGGATGCTACGTGTACTCTGACAACGCGTACAACGGGAAATGCATAACCGGGTGGGGCATGCGTTTCCAACTCGCCTTGTTACCGACTTGCACAGTTTCCGAGTATGCCGGTGCCCTTCCAGAGGGAGTGTCATGCCCGGTGTCGAGTCCATCGGATAGGGGGTTGTTCAGAACCCCCTATGCCACGGCAAAATGGCATATGCCATGGCACATGCCAGAGGCCACTTTTTGTGCTCAGGGGATTTTGTCAGAGTGTGTTAAACTCTGCCAAAATAAAGTTGACCTATCAACTTAATAACTGCAAGTGCAACTCAGCTTGAAGACCTCAAACTTGACTATGGTTCACAAGGTCAAAACTGTATAATTGAACCAAACATGACAGCCAAAATGTCACACTATATCCATGACCATTTAAAGTGTGTATTTGACTCTGGGAAACATTTTGATCTACCGAATTTCTCATGGGTATCAATAACTATTGATACACTATGTTATTTATCTCAATTTATCTAATCTTAATTGCTCTCTGTGGATGGAATGTAGTCATTAACATGCAACTTTGTCTGTTATGTACAGTATAATCTCCTCAAAATACAAACAACTACTCACTCTCCAGTGTAAGATAACAAGCTTGGTGTCATGTATCAAATGGACACATCGATAAAGTACTATCAGATCAATGACTACCGAGTGCTACTGTTATACATCTGTAAAAACAATCTTTACTGGTCATTCTATGACACTGGCACACCTAAAGTAACACTGAAAGCTATAGTTCACAATTAACATAATCTGCACTCTTTTATTAAACTCTAGAATAATTGGTGACTTGAATTATGAGATAAGGGATGAGTATTTACTGTATTACAGTACACAGGGATGAGCTGCCTAAATACTGTAAATAGGCTAACTCACAAATGAATATTCAGCAACTAACTTACTTTGTTCACGTTACAAAACGGTTGACCCAAATGTTACCTCATTATGTGCTGCTTGCTTACATACAGCCCCAATGGCAACGCTTGCAATGCATAGCTTATACAGCAATTAGGTAACAGTTGGGCCACCAGGCCTGGTTCTGAGGCTGAGGTTCAGGATATGTTAGAGTCTAACATACTCATGTCAAAGTCCAGAATGATTTGACTGCACATGAAGGTCCTCTAATATTTTCCAAATGAAAACAATATTAATAAATGTTAAAATGTCTCAATTACTTATATAGCCTAGAGACAACCGTTCAAACTCAACTCAAATCCACTCAATTAGTTGTATATTTACATCTCTGAAATGGTAGTAGCTTGGCAACCAACAGCTATTTATGTCTACAAATTCATATTTTAGCTACACTTTGCCCATGAAGCGGAAACCGTTGCCCGTCTGTCGTCTCTATAAAGGCCTAATAAAGATCACATCAGCTGATTTTACGATTGATAATTCCTTAGAGTAGGCTATTAGCCTAGAGTAAGTTCAGTGTGTCATGGATATTTTAATACATTTTTGCTCAAGTAGCCTATGTATTCATCATCACTGTAGGCTAATCATCCAATTGTGTGGAATGTGCGTGACAGGTTGACATCATGTGCATTATTCATTCCCAACGACTGTCACTTAAAAAAACACTTTTGTTTTGAAAAAATAGACAACACACATACCGTGGGTTTTCATCACCCGTGTGGGGTGAAACCAAACGTTATTTCTTATTTTATTTTTTAACCGCTTTACTCAGAACAGGCTTTAATGGTTGTTGAATAATTGAACGAGTCCTTACCTTTCAAAAAGACGTGCGAATCTATCTGGTTATTGTGGCTCTGTTGTTCCCAAATATAATACATATATTTGATTTGCGGTGCGTCACATCGGTTGTGGTCCCCAAAAGTCACTTCCTCCAGTCAGTGCATTCCGAAAGTGAATAGCGTTGTTACTTGCGAGCGTCGTAAACATCACCATAATGGAGTGACCTGGAACACCACCACCACATCATCACCACAGCTGGAGCGGTACTTCCATCTCCTCTTTGTCTCGTTGGGGTAAAGCGTGGCTAATTTCGATGCGCTCGGGTAAATCTTTCACTTTCATCCATAAAAAAAAAACCGCCACGTCGCAAGAAATCGACAAAGAGATAAATAAAGCGTCCATCAAATTAGTTTTAGAGCGGGATTTCGGGATTTTCCGAGCCGGAGGCTGATCGGAGCGACAGCGACGAATGAGGGGGGCATGACTGCGCTGCGCGTGCACGCATCCTCACTCTGACTCGTGCTCATCCACTGGAAGACGCTCCTCATGCCCACTTGTTTCTCTGGTGGTGGGAGTTAACTGTTACTGCAGTGAGGAATCGTTCAAACGAAGTCTTCGTTTGGTATTGCGAAAATGTTCCTAGTTTCTACTTATTTGCATTATTTAAAAAAACACTGGAACTTCAAATTGTCCTGATACATGTTATACCGACCTAGCCTTGGATCAAAACTATCATGTATTTTATCGATTGACATTTTTCATTTTTCATCTACGATGGTCTTGGCTAGCACCCCCAGTGCGTCCTACACTTTCACCAGTAAAGCCCGTACTTCTCCGTACATGTAAAAAATATACAAGGTGCTTACTCTGTTGCCCCAAATGTTAACTCACGCTTCGGAGTCTTTGTGCAATGTATTAGTCCATATTGTTCAATAAAGAAGTGTTTTAATCCCGTCTGTGTCTGATTCTGTCGGAAGTTCTCTGTAGCGCAATGGGCGGTAGTGACGGGGCGCATCCAGTGAAAACTGGAATTACACTCAATGTAAACAGGAAGTAAACGAAGGGGGGGATGGCGTTCGGCCACAGACGGGATTAAAACACATATCTATTAAAATATTATGGACTAATACATTGCACAAAGACTCCGAAGCGTGAGTTAACATTTGGGGCAACAGGGTAAGCACCTTATATATTTTTTTTGTATGAAGAAGTACGGGCTTTACCCATTACGATCCTCTCACTCCGCTATACAGCTATAGCGGAGTGAGAGGTTCGTGATGGGGCTAGGGCTTTACTGGTGAAAGTGCAGGACGCAGTGGGGGCTGCTAGCCAAGACTATCGTAGATACGAAAGTAAAAGTCAGACTCGATAAAATACACATATTTTACCAAGTTAATTAAACTGGCCTATGATCATGTTATGCCGTAAATGTAAAGTATGTATAATGTATAAACGGACCAGCTCATGAATAATGCTGTAGGCCTACGTGCAGCAATTTTGAGCGACAGTCTCCAAATAGCACTGAACAGATAGATAGATAATGTTAATTCAGTGAAACCACAGCGGACGCTGCGGACCCCTATAGTCTCTCTAGAACGCCCAATGTTCTTTCATATTTATCAATTGCGATAATTCTGTGGTCACGTTTTCTCGTGTTATTCATGCTACTTTAAATGCCCCCCCTTTCATTGACATTATTCATCTCCTTATGTAACTCCCAAGTCCCAACCAACCAAGACTTCTTCCTCAGTGATTCTGCAAGAGAGGCTGATGTCCCTTGGGGCTTATGTACCCAGCAAGAAAACTAATAAGCCCACACACAGCGAGAGTGACACGTGATTGTAGTAGTTACCATTAAGGATCCAGTCACGTCATCTCAAGACAACACCCTTTTTTTTATAAAGATGGATGGATGCTGAGCATGCATGTTAAATGCTAGCTTTCTCATCCATAGCAAGTAGCCTGCCTGGCACTAGGCATACCAGCAGCAGGCCTATTATGTTGGCATATGCCTAGCTCAACTAAATCAATTAAGGAGGAGTATTTTCCTCAAGAGTAGGCTAGTACATAATTAGTTGCTGTATAGTCACCAGAATTATCCAAATAGTTTAAGGTTCTGAACCTGCAAACATACTCATTAAACTACCCTGATGTCCTGAAAAACAGGATGTTTCCTGAGAACAGGAGATAAACACATCGTTTTAGATATGAGAGCATCAGATGAAATACAATATTTTCACCTTTAGATGGGCAATTTACATTTTAGGCCACCTTGACGCTGGTTATATATCACGAATAAGTATTAATGCAGCACTCACATCATGGACACTGACACTTTCCCTTCTGGTCAATGGTCGTGACTCATGTTTGGCACACCTTACTCCTCTGAAGCTTTTCCCTCATATGCATTTTCCCTGATATGTATTGTTGGGTAATGGGTAGCCTATCTAACCCATTCAGAACTTAGGCTAACTGCTGACAATTTTTCAAACCAGACTCTGGAAACAAATCTCGCTTTCTGTTCTAAATATTAAGTGGATGACACGCAGGTGTGCATGAGGCCTTCGTTTGGAGACACCTGTAGTTCCTTCTGTCGACAATAGTTGGAGCCAACAGGAGGGGATGTTGGCGCACCATGCCACTCAACCAGGAAGAACATAAGAAATCCTTTCAACATACTTACTGGGGTCCAACAACAGGCGCTTTGCATAATTAAAGTTACTACTAGGCTTTCAATGGTTTAGCTCTGCTCTGAATGACTTATTACTGCTTAGATTGCCTATAAACCAATCAGACCTCTCTGATCATCAGACACTGGTCACATAACTGTACTTAGAATTCGGTCTAAATCTGGTAAAGGTGTGTTTAACTTTAGTCACTATGGTCCTCTCTGGAACAAATGCCTGATGACCTGAGATCTGCCACAACTGTCATCTTTTAAAAGCAGGCTTAAAGACCATACTGTTTTCTCAGGCCTTTGGCTAGTGTGTGTGTGGGCAAGAGGGGGGGGGGATTAGAGCAATTCAATTCCCCAGTTTATACTGGTGAAACAAAGGACAAAACAAACACATTTTATTTATCATTATGTTGCAGCTCTCAAAAGATTCAAGTTAGTGAAAACCTGTGCGGTGGCAGGTGACCTGGAAGTAAAGCGCAGCAGAAGGCATACCCGCCCACTGGCTCCTCTGGTAGGGCGCGCGCGCGCGCGCACGCACACACACACACACGCACACACACACACACACACACACACACACACACACACACACACACACACACACACACACACACACACACACACACACACACACACACACACACACACACACACACCTCTCTTCTTAAACATGCTCACAAGTTTGAATGTCCTGCTTTTAGTTTTAAGCCTCTATTTTCCTCTCTCCTGGAAGGATCGTCACCTTGCTAGGGGCAGACAAGCCTTTGTGCTCCACTGTGCCCAGGGGGGCTCCTAGTCGGTGACAGTCTCGTTTACTACAGCTGCCAGCAGAGTCCCCTGTGGTGTAGAATAGGGTGTTTCCAGGCCAGACAAAGCATGGTATACTGTACATCACCCACTTTTCTGTACGGAAAGCCCTGTTGGCCCCAAGCCCAGATAACAGAAGAGGAGCGAATGTGGGACTAAAACGTCTGAACAACTAAAACGTGGGAGTTCCAGTGAACAGAGGCAAAATGATAAGACTGCTTCCACACAGACATATTGAGTTGTGTTTTGAGCCGTGGAGAAGCGATGAGTAGTCAATATTTTGGCAAAAGGTAACTTGAGATTTGTGGAGGTATTAGAGGAGGTGGCATAGCTGCTGTGTTTTATTTAATGCATTTGTTCACATGAGTCACTTAATCTGCTCTCTGTCTGAATGTGGTGGTATATAGTTATAGTCTACATATATAGTCTGTGTTTATAAATACAGAAACTGAATGTTTATGTTTCTGTGCTGTCGTATCTCCTGCCTAGAAATGTAGCCTTCTTCTACCATCAGAAAATGACTGACAAGGGTCCACAACAAGCCACAAATGCAACGCAAGTCACTTAGTAATGAAAGCAGAGCTGTGTCCCGCCGCCTCGCTGGGCCATTCATCCCCCCTTCAGAGGGCCTAATGGCTTTCCTCCTACCCTCAAGGATCATTCATCTTCTAAACAGTCTTGTCAGTGGCTCCGAATTGGGTTACAATGGTGAGCAGGCGGCAAGCTCCAAGCATCTCTCTAATTCATATCTCAAAGCCATGAGAGAAATGAAATGAGGGGTTTGCATTTGTTTAATCCCAATTTATGCATTTAGAAAACTCTCGTATCCAGATTGACAGGGCACTGATTGTTTCATTAGAGTTATCTAGTGTTTATCAGTGGATAGGTGGTAGGCTGTTGGTCAGCATAATAACTCTTGATTTGCTCATTTTCAGCAATAATGGAGCGTATGGGCATATGAATGAAATGTTGACTAGACTGATGGGATTCAGCAGTGATTGGCATGCAGATGATACACCGTAGTATGAAGACTCAGCTAAGGTTTCCAATTACCATGGATTCATGCAGATGAGATGATACACTGTAGCTTAGAGGAAATCGTTATCAAAAATGAGAAAACCGTTAAGAGCTAAGGAGCAATTCCTGGAGACACTAGGCATCGCAAATCTTTCCATTCAATGCAGACCTCCTCCCTTCATAAACAAAAGGGATTTTTAAAAAAGATACAGCACTAGTAAATACAAATCAGGACTTAAGTCTACAAGGCCAACACTAATTTATAAAACTAATTTGAGCTCTCGTGTTGGGAGAAATCTATTTGTGAATGTCTTCTATTTTCCAATTCTATTCTTTGACATAAGTAACCATGGTTACCATAATGTCTAGAAACTACTATAGCAACAAGCAGCTCAACTGGTCAAAGACTTTAAGCAACTGTGCTGTGAATGTCCAGAAAGCAGTACTCCTATAGTCCACCCACAATAAAAATCCAGTGTATATTTATCTCAAAAGTGTAAATTGGACCCATAAGGGTTAAATTAACACTCTGGATTTTCCTGTGCAGGGGCAGTCAGGCATGGCTTGTGCTGACGTTGTACATTAGGGATTTTTATGGCATGGTAGCTCAAGCTGTCTAGAAGAGTGTTTGTCTGTATGTCCCCAAAATGTGTGTGTGTCCATCCATGCAGCTATTCTCACAAACCACTACAGAATGTAGTGCACACTGCCAGTAGGCCAAGGAAGTCAATCCCCAAATATATTTGACATTTCGTGAATTCATAATCTCACATTAAAATGCTGTCCCTCCATTTGGGAAATGCTGATGTTATCAAAATGATGTCATCAACAGGACGTCAGAGATCCACAGGAAAGATACGCATATTAGTTTTTTAAATAAGCTCATTTCCCACAAGTGTTGTTTGTCCATCAAAGAAAGATTCCATGTCCTCCTTCCTTCTTACGTCCTGTCGTCTTTCTCCCACTAGAGGCCTGGTCATTGCTGGGGATAAAAATAGACACAGCCCCCAATGGTGCCACTCGGGACTCACTTTATTTTCAATGGGGAAAATGAAAAGCACACATATTGTGCTGCCAGGGGGACTGAAGGATAAACAATAACCTTCAAAAGCCAATGATAAATCTAGTGCTGTCCGTTGAAGGAAAAAACAGTAGTGGGTGTTACGGATTCAGAGGAAAGAACATTTGCTTTGGTTTAGACTTAGGCTTTCAGTTTCCACATAAATACCCGTCTTTTGCCTTTACTTGGCTGTTAGTTAAAGGTTTAACATTTGTGATTTGCCCTCACCATCTGTTGCATAGACTGCAGCTTACCTTCACCTGGCCAACCAGACTCATAACTCATAATAAGAATAAGAATAAGAATCAGAATAATTTAGTAGTGCTCTTTAGTTTTTGTTGGGGTGAAAATGTACACTTTTAGGTTGGATAACAATTTTATCCAATCAGGAGAGAGAACGCCACAAGATCATTTATCACATTCAATTGTATAGTGTTCCAGTTCCAGTTTTTTTGTTTCATCACTTCCAATTTCACTTGTTTATCCTGTATCCTATAATTATGAGGTCTCTCTCCTGATTGGATAAAATGTGTATCCCAACCTGAAATACAAAAAAACTGGAGATGGGGAGATCCCTGTTGCTGAACAAACATTCTATAGCAATGGTTACATCAGAATATAGCTTTAACCTTTAAACAAAACCTTTTTTTAACAAAACATATCACACCCCTTTAACTTAGCAACCACAGTCTCTCAGGTTCTGGTATGGCCATTTATTGATTCCTAACTGACTGCCCATCTGTAACCTCATCTCTGGGGAAAGGTTGGTTGTCAGCTGTCTTGTATGGATCCATTCACTCACTTAAATGCACGCACGCACGCACGCACGCACGCACACGCACACGCACACGCACACGCACACACACACACACACACACACACACACACACACACACACACACACGTCATATGCAGGTCCACAGACTCATACTAAAGCACAGATAAAAACATCAGGCTTCTGTGAGAATTTTTCAATTTCATTCACAAAAAGAGAAACAAGTGAGGAGAGAGAATCATTGAGAACAGAGGGAGCCGGACAAACAGGTAGTTAGTGACTGTGACAAAACAAGAAAGTGACATGGCAAGAAACTGAAGATGGACAGAGAGTGACGACAGATGAGTTGAGAGTGAAGAGAGACGACAGAATGCAGGAGGAAAGGAGGAAGAGAGAGAGAGGATGGAAGGGAGGGAGGGCGTGGGAGAGATGTTGCAAGTTGAGTCAGAGCCCTCAAGCCCCCCCCTCCGATTCTCTCTGTGAAAGACAGTGCTGAAAAGACCCTCTGCCAAGGCATGTTCAATGCAATGACATCGTCGGAAAACAAGCAGACATGGCTCTGAAAAACGCCTTTGACTCGCTTATCACTTATTCATTGTCTTCCATTTACTCAGACCATCATTCATTAAATAAAAATAACTTCTGGATAAAATAAAGATATCTACTCTATTATATAAATGCAGAACACTCTTACAGTAGGAGCCCATTACTGAAACTTAAGTGTAGAAACAGTATTTCAGATTCTTGTGGGTTTTGGCTATTTGGCTACAGACTACATTATTTTACCTATGGAGACAATAGCGCATAATGATGATAACCAGCAAGATGTAAACAACTACTGTCTATGTGTTTCTGTTTTTCTTCTTCCCTGCCATTCTTCACTTTCTCTTCCTCTTCCTCTCCCCTGCTCCATCTCTTTTTATGGTGTGGCACCTAGGGAGTGAGCTGTCTAGAAGAGTGCTCCTGTCTGTGTCTAATATCGTAAACAACTGAACCGATCATCACCAATTGTCTTGTACACACTGCCAGTTGGACAAGGAGGTAATGCTTTTCACACAGGCCTATTGGGAATAAAGTTTTGTGTGTGAATATGTTTCACATTTTGTGAATTCATTATCTCAGATCCACTGGCCCGCCACCCCTCATCTGGGCAAGACTGGTGTCATCAATATGACATCATGAAAGAGATCCACAGGGAAGTTATTAGACCACGTTTTGTTTAAAAACAAGCCCATAAGAGTGTCATCTGTGTACAAAACCTTACCTGTACAACATACCAAAACCCTGACCATCTACAGTAGGTCAAGAACCATTCTGGAGGCTTGGGGGAGAGGGTAAAGGAAATATGGAAATATCTTTCAATGGGATTATTTTTTACCTCATGACAATAATTTTGTAGGCACAAATCTAAAAGTATGACTGTGTTCAGGGCAAACCATGGTCAATACATAAAAGGACTTTGACCACTAAACAAAGCAAAATGAACATAGACAAATAAACAAAAGCATGCACATCTTCACTAGGTGGTGCAGGACATAAATTAAAATATTTTCTTACACTTGACATGTCTCATCAGAATTAATGACATGAACCATTTCATATTTCTTACATCAGCACAGCAGCTTTATTACATCACTTGTTATCAGTAATGACATGTCACAAGTACCAGATGGAACCTTGATCATACATTCTAGAAATAGGCTGCCGTACATAAAGTTAGAGATACCCGTAATTATATATTATGGTGCAAGAGAGAGATCGGAAGAAGTAAATTCTTACCGGCCTAGGTATGCATCAGACTGAAAGCGTACGGTTACTATGGGTAGATATACACTAGTTTGCATTCCCCATCAGCGATGCTTATACAGTATGCCTAATACTGAATGAGTCATTCCTGATTGTACCCATTTCAGCACTATGGTCAGATGTTACATGAACGCGTTAGGCTACGGTTCTATGGTTCAAGAAGTGTGCTGATGGGGGGGACGGGAGACAAGACATTTGCTGTGTGGGATAGTTTCACTGCAGTCGGAGGCCTTCAACAATGCCGCTGAGCAGCGAGCTCAACATCCTTAGCTGCCACTCTGTTGGCCTTGTTCTGGAGATAGCGTGCTTCACCCTCCTTGAACCGCTTCTCCTCTTCCTCTCCTTGAACCTGAGGGGGAAAAGAAACAGGCAAACGACTAATTACGCGTCGCCCACACACAATTCATGTACAAAAGGTGTGTATACTGTACACATGCGTCTACACGCACGCACGCACGCACGCACAAACTTACACACACTCCCCATGATGAATACACCTGTTTGTATGTTTCTCTCTCTCTCTCTCACTCACTCTCTCTCTCTCCCTCACTCGCATGCGCGCGCACACACACACACACACAAACACACACGCACACGAGCGTGTGAACGCACACCTTGCACCTTAAGCATTTCTCTCTGACCGTGGTGCTTATCCCTTGCAAATTGACTAAATGACTGCAGTCATACACACTTGGTATTTTTCTACATTATGCACTGTTTCGGAGCACACATCTTCCTCCCTCTGACTCATTCAGCTGGGCTCGGACACATAGCCATGGGAGGGCGTACTTGCTAGCCAGCACAGTTTAATCAGACTTCCAGGCAGCCTCATGACTTAAATACAACCACAGCCATGTCAATGACAACACCTACTTTTATGGTGCTGCCTGCTTTTCTGCTCATGCATCTCTGCACAGTGTACCCTGTAACCACAAAACATGTGTGTCTAAAAATAAGTTCTAATTTTATAATGTGATTTTACTATCACAGTCAATCGGACAAATCTGTCATCAAGGGGAAAATTGTTGTCGTTTTTCGTTTGTTGTTTGATATGCATATGTGTATAATTTAGGGTTATATTCACATCTTCAAGAGTTTGAGGTGTTTATTGTCACATGGATGACTAATATAGCTGGGTGTAGCAACATTGCAGGCAGTTAAATTATTCCTCACTATTGAGGATAAATAAAATAAAGATAATGAAAGAAAATACTAATAGCCAGGTATACATCTATCTAGGATCTGTAGATGTAAAATATTCTATTTAGAACTCTCTTACCCCATCATAAATTTAAATACAGGTAGGTTACTACAATGTTTAGAAACATTATCAATGTAAACAAACAAACAAACAAACACATATTGTGTAAAGCCCTTCTATCAAGTGCTGTCCAATCCACCGATATTTGTGTCATTTTTGATGATGGACCTAACCATTTGTTAAGGTTTCACATGTTGTATCACTGATTGTGGCCATAACCACTTAAGTTGTTGACAAGTGTCCCCCACTTTGGTCGCCTCCCTTTTCCACGAATATAGCCAATCTACAAGCTCACAACACAGCGCTTTGTGGTGTGTTGTGAGCTTGTAGATCTGATATTTTCACAGAATGTTTGCCTATTTTCACCAACATTTAATGTTCTATTATCATGACAAGCCTGGAATAGGGATGCTAGGGTTCAAGTGGTTAAGAGAAATGGCGCTTTAGTATTCACAACTAAATGACTTGTCAGGATGTATTATTATTACACAGTGGACACCAGGTGGTTGGCACATTTCATGGCCACCTACCATTCAGGCTTCACAGCTAACAGATGGGACCTGAACTTTTCGGAAAAGAGGAGACTGTTGCCAACCATGACAAACCTCACACAAATAAATCATTAATATTCACTGATATGAATTTCAAAGCAGATTTATTACTGGTATAGAAAACATTGTAAAATCACACTGTGTATACAATTATGCTGTGCCATAAATCTCTTATACACGGTAAAATGTGTTGATTTAACTCTAAGGAGTGTAAATGTAACCAAATGGACCATCACAGGTCCATTTGGTTATATTTGTACACTCACTGAGTTACAATTAATAAATGAACACTGAGGATTTTACTGTTTAGTTGCACATTTGGAGGAAACAGGTAAACTCAGGACACCGTGGAGGCTCCGCGAGTTTGAGAAGAGAAGAAAATCTTTCTACCATCTAATTATGTAATTTTGTCCATGACCTTGATTGTGACTTTTCAACTCAGGGCAGCTCTTCAGGGCAGCCTCCTGATCATTCCACGCACGCACGCACGCACGCACGCACGCACGCACGCACGCACGCACGCACGCACGCACGCACGCACGCACGCACGCACGCACGCACGCACGCACGCACGCACGCACGCACGCACGCACGCACGCACGCACGCACGCACGCACACAATTCCTTTACAGCAAAGACTCTTTATAACTTCAGAAGTATTAGTAAACAAACATTGCTCTCCAGACTCCAGGATATAAGAGGAGCAAAACTGTCAGAAAAAGCACAGCGCAGAGTAAAATAACCATCATGACTGTGGGAAGCCCTCATGCAGGCATCTGCTTAGTTAGTGTAAGGGTGCATGTGTACAGTACGTGAATACACGCTCATGAGACACATATTTGCATAACTAAATCAGACAATTTTGTGCTAGGCTCAAAATATCCTTCTGGTGTCCCTGTATAATTGGTGTGCCTTGTCCTAATAACTATAATTATGCAGGTTGATCAACTTCTCAGTGTCAAAGGCCTTAGTTATACTTAGTTGCACACGGGTGTCGCACACCAAAAATAGCCGATCTACAATCTCACAACACATAGCGGCATGTAGCGTTGTTAGCTTTTAGATCTGCTATCTTAGGTGTGCGACACAGGTGGACAACCACTATAAAACAAGCATTACTATTTTATGCTAAAAAAAGCATTACGGTTTCATGCAGAGAATAAAGTGCTGATGACGTAAAGGTACTCAGCATGAAACGCAACATGAATTTCTCCATTACCATCACTTTTTATAATCCCCACTAGACAGGATCCTTTTTTACACCTTATTAAGTGAAGGTCAATGATGGAATCAGGATGAGCAACATTAGCCTCATTCTGTGCTTTGCATGTCTCTAAAAGTTAAGCCAATAACGAAGCCAATAACGACATTTGGTTTGGAGAGATAAATACTGGCACACATGGACTATTTAGATCAATACATTTTTTATAGGTAAAGACAAATGGCTCACAGTTTTTCAATATTTAAATAACCCTCCTTTTTTCAGAGCCTGTGTATCATGGGCTGAGGGCTACCTTTCTATTTTTGCATAAATTAGTTTTCTCTTGTCTTCTCTCATATATTAGATTGTGTGTTATTTTACACAAGGTAGTAGAAATTAGTGTGAGCCCATGTCCCTGACCTGGAGCTTTCTTTTTTCTTTAAAGAGTAGCCAATATTTTTTGACCCCTTTTTCTCCCCAATTTAGTCGTTATGCCAATTGATTCCTCCCCACACACATTTCTGTGTTGTCATTGCTGTTGTATCCTACTGATTCACCTGCCAGTGAGGAGCCCCACCAGGAGGACGTAGAGCCTTTGTCCTACTCCTCCCGCCCAACACTCCCCGCTAACAGGTGCCACCCCAGCCCGTAGGAGTACGTACAATGACCGATATCACTCTCCCCGCCCGCCTTCCCTCCCCTGAACATGAGCCAATTGTGTTCGAGTAGACGCTCGACAAAGCCGGATGCACAACGGTGGATTCGAACTCACAACCTCCGTGGTGGTGGGCAGGGACTTTTACCACTGTGCCAGCCGAGCGCCCTGACCTGGAGCTTTGATTTAGGGTGATTTACTGGTCAATTCTTCAATGTCAAAATATTATGAGCGTGATCATTGGCGAACTTGAAAACATTTCTGCCGTGCGGCTATAATTTCTACGTAGTTTTATAGTCTTCTTTTCCTCCATTTGAAAGTTTCTTAAGTTCAAATAATTTCATTGAGTTTCTGGCTCAGGTCATAAATTAAGAGCTCAGGGGTTGTGTCAGTAATACTGAATGAGAAACCCTGCACATTAGGCTGACAAATCTCTGGGATACAGCCAAGTGTCAGACACAAAGTGGCCTCATTTTAGTCAGGATGACTTCATTAGAGATTTGCATTGGGCTTTTATGACTGCACCGTCATAAATTCACTGCCAGGCCGAAAGCCAGGGACGGGATTATATTTTCACCCGTGGTGACATTAGCGCATGCCTTTCCAGTTCAATATTTGCTCAAGGATACTTCAACAAGACACACAACTTTTAATGGACAAATTAGTTGTTTATGCGGATTAATCCTGTGGACTTCTTCTTAAAGGAGAGTGTCTTCATAAGAGAAAGTTCCTTAACTCGACCCTGGTGTCTAGTCACATTCAGTACAGTATTTTGGGAGGAGGGAGGGTTATGGTGGAGTGAGCGCATCATGGAGGTTAGGTAACTCTGGATAAGAATAGTCAGCTAACTTAATATGTAAAGCTAAAACAAGACTTAGAACGTAATGCTTCGTTATGCTTCAGCTGGTCACTCCTGGTAACCAGGAGAAACACCTGGTGTTCTACTTGGTGGTGTTCTCCATGTGCACACCACTGAATGGAGGTTGAGTGACAAACACAAATGGTGCAAACTTGGCCTGGCAACATTACTGGTACAGGGGACTTGCTCAGAAGATGCCAGCAAAATGTCAACAGGGTTCTTTTGTGTTAGCACAGCCTGTTATTAGAGTGGGCATGGGGTAAACGAGGTGGTGCCAAATGTCATGTCTCAACAGTAGCGCTAAGCAGAAAGTAACCAGCTCAACAAAAATAATAGGCTAGCTATCTGTGGGACTGTGTGGGGCCTCACTGGAGAGTGAAAACTGATTTATACTTCGTTGCATGCTGGTGTCCTTATGCTGAACATAGCTGATCTACAAGCTCATATAACGTGTTGAATTGTTACAAGAATGACATTTCAGACAATACTAAAAGGTGTTTTTATCTGATACTCTTCTGGTGAAACCTTATCAAAGTATTTCCATCACTGTCCCTTAAATAAAAGATGTGAGAGGAATAAATTCATACTTTCTGCTCTGGTGACTTTGGCTATTCAAAATTAGCAGATATACAAACTCAAACTATGAGCTTGTACATCTGCTATTTCTGAAAAGTCTTGAAAATGTTTGGTCATTTTTGAATAATTTAGATTCGTTTTTTACACAAATCGTATCTTCTGGGGTTCCCTGGCACAACATATTTTCAGATGGGGGTCTGTGGCCAAATACGTTATTTTGGGGGGTCCTTGACATGAAAAAGTTTGAGAAGCACTGGTCTATGAGATCAGTAGCTTATATAACAGACTTGTAATAACAAACTAATGTATCTCTTCATAAGATCAACTTGGCACTCAGCCAATCATGGCTGTAATTCAAATCTGTTTATCAATCTAGGACATTATGAGCAACTACTGTATGTCTTAATATCCACAACGAATGGCACATGGTGCAATGAGAACCTGCATCATGGGACAAATAAATACATTTATGCAAAAGGCCCAAACAGGATTGTTTTGAACAGACATTTATTATCATTCACAAACATTCTGAAAGAGTTTGATTTGTAGACGGAAAATATGCTAACTCTAACCCCATCAACAACGTGTTGTGTTAGCTCGTTGTAGAAACACTAAATTAGGACATTGGTAAACTGGACAGCTGATGTAGAAATATCACAGTCTTTGCGGGAATTTACAACGTGTCTCAACGCAATGTGTTGCGAGCTTGTAGATTTTGGCGATGTTCCCCCCAGAACATAGATGCTGGGGGTTAAAGTGGTTAAAAGAATGTATGATTTTTGCGGGAAAGAAGAAATATCTGCCACCAAGGCACGAGTTAACCCGTTTGCCTCATTGTCGTGAATGAGGAGATATCTAAAAATAAATCGCCATGACAACCTAGCTTGTTTTCATGTCAATGGAGGCCAGCTGAGTCTCTGCCTGCTAAGAGAGGGAGAGAGGAACAGAGGGACAAAGAGAAAGAAAGTGATGGATGGACGGAGAGGAGGGTTGAGAGAGGGAGATATAAGAAAGAAAGATTAAATGATAGCGTTGAAAAGAATGGATAGAGGGGGAGGGATGGTAGGGAGGAGTAGAGGGAGAGGAATCAATGGGTAGAGAAACGAGAAGCGAAGGAACAAGGGAGGAATAATTGAAAGAAAAAAAGTAGGAGGATGAAAAGAGAGATGGAAGAGGAGGAGGTGGAGGAGGTGTATGAATATATACATGCAGAAGGAGGCAGGGGAACATGTTGAGACAGAGTGGGTGGGATGGAGGGATTATTATAGGAGGGAGAGGGAAGAAGGAGAGAGGGAATAAGGAGAGAGGGACTGAGGGATGAGATGAGGAGGGAGAGGAAAGTAGGCATGGGAGGAATAGAGAGACACAGGGAAGGAGAGAGGGAGAGAGCAGGAGGGAAGGGGGGTTGGGAAGCAAGTGAGATAGAGAGAGAGAGAGAGAGAAGAGAGAGAGAGAGAGAGAGAGAGAGAGAGAGAGAGAGAGAGAGAGAGAGAGATGAGAGAGAGAGAGAGAGAGAGATGAGAGAGAGAGAGAGAGAGAGAGAAATAATGGAATGGATAGAACAAATAAGGAAGAAGTAGAGAGAGAAAAAGAAGGAGAGTGAGTGATGGGATGGTGTGTATGCACAGTGGAACGCCTCCACAGTGTACATTAATTATATAATCGTTCCTCCAGTCTATACTATTCATCTGAAATGATGAATGCATGCACCATAGACTAAAAACAAGAGCATGGCGTCCTAGTTGATCTCCGACGTCATAAAGATGACATCATATTGACAGTCTCTCACAAACGGTGGAGTTTGTTTTGGTTGAACGGCGGGACAGTGGATCTGAGATTATATATAATATCCATCCATACATACAAATACAACAATGCACAAAGATTTGCTGCAGGAGCTTTACCCCTGCACCACCCGAGTCAGTGCCCACAGAATCTCTAATCTCATTTATCCAAGACAACAACCTGCTTCTCCTTTAAACGTGTTCTCATCAGAACAATCTCCTACCAGTGGAAAACGCACAGTTGAGCATATCTCATTTAATTTGCCTGCCCCCATTTAATGACCAGTCCATGGATTCATTTCAAACCACCAGACAATTGATTACAAGTCCAGATATAGTACCGTGACACTTAATGTACAGTATACTGTACATACCACATATGTCACAAACACAGTGATTGCTAAAGGGGGGTTAGATTCATCATTATCCTCATCATCATTGTTTTTCAATGGTGTCCCAGTCTGATATTGTCCAAGGATGATGCTCTGGAGAGGAGGGACATCCCACTGTTTTCTTTCTTCTATTTTTTCCCCCATCTATTTTCTCCTTTTCTCCTTCAGTACATGCAACATGCACACAGACATGCACACACACACAGTAACCCAGAGCACAGCTAAAAGTCTAAAAATAGCAACCACAGATGTTTCATGAGAGAGCGAGGCGAGCGAGGTTGAGAGAGACAGACAGACAGACACAGAGAGAGAGAGGGAGGGAGAGAGAGAGAGAGAGAGAGAGAGAGAGAGAGAGAGAGAGATGAGAGAGAGAGAGCGAGAGAGAGAGAGTAAGAGAAAGGCAATAAAGCACCTGAAATAAAAAATAGCAGCCACTGTCCTTTTGATAAGGCTATATATAGCACCGAACGAGAGCACAATCGGCCAGAAACAAATTACACGGGGGATTGGTTGACATTTGTTCATACAGTTTTCATATTCATCATTTTATAATGCATGGTACTGCAAGCCAATACTACACTTGAAAATATGTGTGTGGGTGTTATTTTATTTTTGTCTGGGGTAATTCTGCTCTTGCTGTTTAAATTGCCCATACAGTAGTTCAGTACCGAAAGATGTGTCCTTATATACTGTAAATTCACACCTTGAATGAACA
>NC_137614.1:19051524-19079024 GCF_963280865.1 Gymnoscopelus braueri
AAAACCAACTGTATTGCAAAATACGGTGTAATTCTGTAAAAATACATTGTTTTGAAATGTGTCTACTAACTTCCTGTGTGTGTAAGGTTGTTTATTTTTCCATGAGTTTCTGTTGGTGAGGCATTACCATTGCCAGCAATCATAATGCTGTTGTCACGTAGCGGCTGATTCCAGGCAACACTTTAGGGGTAGAAAAGTATACCTTTATACCAAAAATAATAATTATTATTATTATTATAATAATTTCACCATTTAACTGTTAATATGACTGTGCTGCAGTTTTAAATTGAAAGGTAACGCATTTTCTTTTTTGGTATTTTGTATTTTCATTTTTTGCTATGTAATTATCGGTCATCGGGAAAGTATCAGGAAATGTCCAAATTAATATATCGGATCGGAATTGAAAAAAAACCTACTGCATGTCGGTGCACCTCTAAATAAAACACATACAGTACTGGACTTGGGGAATTGAAAGTCCTGTTTCAGTGTGTGCTGTGTGGTGTTAGAAACTCATGTTATTGATACAGGCCATAATTCATACTGCAACATCTAGCCTACACTTCTGTAAGGGTATTTGATAGTGTAGTTTCTTTTTAACAGGTGTCCTCTGCTTTTGGAGGAGCTGAGAATGAGTAGAGGAGGCTTCACAAGCCTCTCTGAGCGAGGATCAGCGAGTGCACATGGAAGCGTTCACTTCAGCCAGTTTCATGTCAACTCGCCGGAAGTGTTGACTGACTGTCCTGTTTGGTATTGTTGTCTCCTCTGGCTTTGGGATGGAAACTATGCTCTCTGGAGATGGGGTCCAAAATCTGTGCCTTGTTGTGGACTTCAAAGGGATGCTTAGAGCCAAAGAAACATTTGATCTGCTCATATCCTAATAATGTAAACATAACGCAGTGTGTGCATGTGTATCCATGTGTGTCCCGCTTGATCAAACTGGAAGAGTCATCAAAGCTACTGAAGCAACAAATTAAATAATTTGGTCTTTATTAGCACAATCATGCTGTTTGTTGTGCATGAGTGTGGGAGAATGCACGCAGTTCTATTCATGAGCATATAAGAGAGAAATACAGCGTCCATAAACAACATGACATCTGTAGGACTTTTAGTATACTGTAGGAATGTGGTTATCAGTTCAACCTGCTCAATTCCTCCGAACTCACTTTCAAAGACATGTACTGATTCTGTAAAAGGGGCATTTAAAAATAAAATAAAGGTAGGGTAAGGGCGCGGTCCCACCGCACTTTTATTTTACCTATGGGGCGGAATCTGCCAATGCTTTGTCAATGCAAATGCGTGGATTCATGGTCTTGCGCATCTTGCGTTTATGCGCTCTATGCTGCTTTTCCCCCTCTGTCAAATTGGGTGAGTCGAAGGCGGACCGTCCCAAGACTCAGGAAGCGACATGGTGCTTGCGATAGAGCAACTCATAGATATAGAAACCTAGATACCTCATTGGCCTCTGCAGTTCATTGGGAGCGACTGGTATCTCAATACAAGGCTCTTCCGCAGGGCTACTTGACTACTGGCCAATCACAGCGCGTTGACAACTGGCCAATCACAGCGCGTCTAACTGACTAGTTGCTGCGCGGCTGTCTCTTAAGAAAAGACCTGCCCCACCTGCCTCTGATTGGCCTACCGAACGCCCCCCTTCTGTGACGCACACGAAAGTTTCCAGCTTGCCCTGCTGAAGCGGAAGGAAGTGGCAGCACGGCCGAGATACGCACAGCCTCAGAGCCGAAGGAGGCGTCTACCTTTATATGTCTATGGAGCAACTGGTTGTAGCTGTTGCATGGGAGGGTCCTGAAAGTGAGTGACAGGTGGGTCACTCTGCTTATTTCGAAAGCGCTGGCTGCAAAAAACTGTGGCCGCGCACAACCTGATTTTAACAGCGGCCAACCATGTTTTGGTGGGACCGCGCCTAAGTGATTTTCTTTGGTTAAATGTTAAATAGCTCTATATTCTGATTGCTATGTGTTTGTTCAGTAACAGAGTCTCCATGTCTCTCCAGCTCTTCATTAAACAGAAAATGCATTTTCTGGTCGGGATACCCATTTTATCCAATCAGGATAGAGAACTCAGTCAGGTCAGGATACAGATTAAACAAGTGAAATTGGAAGTGATGATACAAAGAAATGAGCAGACAAAGTTGGAACTGGAACACTATAAAAAATGTAGCTGATATATGGGGACTCTCTCCTGATTGGCTGAAAGTTTGTCACCTACCTGAAAATGTATTTTCTGTTTATTAAAGAGCTGGAGAGACAGGGAGGACCCCTGTGAATGAACAAACACTCTACAGCAATGATTACAGAATATAGAATATAGAGCTTTTAACCTTTTAACCAAAAACCTTTCGTTTTAACCAAAGAATATCACATAACCTAGTAAGTTTCACTTTTAAAAAGCCTTGAAAACATAAGAATTAATGATACTAGTCCATACCCGTGGGGGGATATGCGCACATGATCTGGCAACCCGGGATCCAGAGAACACAAAAACGCTAATAAACAGCTGACATTTGGTGAAATCGAAAAACGGGCTTCGCTGTTCCGTGCACATGGTAATGGTCCAATGGCTGTGTGCAAATTCAGATCAATTGCTCAAGGCACTGAGGAGAACCGGCGGAAGAGATTTTGGCCTCACCACGATTTTGGGCTCACCACACAGAGCTTTGTAGAATTATAGGAGGATACTTGAAGTAGAAAGGAGAGGTTGATAACTTACAGTATGTTTTCTAGAATATAACTCATTCTTCGGCACACTTTCGGTATACACACGTATCATGAAGTTTGGATGACTCATCCAGTACTCGGGGGTGTAATATTTGACATTGAATAATAGGCAACCTCAAGGAGCAGCAATGGGGCCTGGTTTCCAAGGCAACTTGAATACAAAGTTACGTCGGTTCATCTTTGCCATCGTTTTTTTTATACATATTTTTTAAGTATTGCACCTCCATACTTTATAACGCCCAGTGCTGTAAGCTATGGCAATTCTCACAGTCTGTCTTTCTGTCATGGTGTGTCTCTATGTCTCTCTGTCATGTTCTGTCTCTCAGTCTCTCTCTCTCTCTCTCTCTCTCTGCAAATGAGAGCATGCGGTGAACAAGTGAACTCAAAACTAGATTACGTACTTAAAATGGAGCATCGTGACTTATTTTTCAATTGACCGATGTTTCACCTACTGTGGCTGCAGCGTACTCCATCGAACACAAACTTGTTTCTGCAGTGGCTTCTGGGAACAGGCGGCTCCTCGTTACAGCACAAATAATTTTCATCTGTACCATTTGTTAAGTCAACTGCTCAGACTAAAGACATCGTGGGACCACCTACAACCCATACACACACCAGCTAAACATTCTCTACACAAGCCATCTATGTAAGAACACAGGCTTTGGTCTGTTTTATGTTAGGTGTCTACCCTGCTATTCTTCATGTTCATTGTGCGTGCGTGCGCACACACACACACACACACACACACACACACACACACACACACACACACACACACACACACACACACACACACACACACACACACACACACACACACACACACACACACACACACACACACACACACACACACAGCATGCACGTTCAAATTACACACAAAAATAAAATAAGATATAAAAAAGAAAAAGACCACCATAGTCCCCTTCAAAACTAAGCTCTCTGCCTGAACAGCTACCGCAGTGTTGCACTTGAGGGGCTAGTCAAAGCCCACATCACCACCTCACTGGCCAACACACTAGACCCACTACAGCTTTGTCCCCCAAGGATGCACCCCAAAACTTTATATTCTCTTCAGGGCAGCCCACAAGAGAAAGAGAGAAAAGATGACAATGGACACAAAGCATAAGTTTTATATCTACAACTGACCAAGTCTGTGCTATCTTGAAAAACGCAATACCTGGCTGAGCAACCACAGCAAGCCTTCCTTACCTTTCTTGATTTTGCGATGAAAGTTGATGGCATCCACACAGGCAGTGACAATGTTGGTGTTGCAATGTCGAGCCGCCACAATGCCAGCCACCTCATCCATCAGCTTCATTGTCACACCTGTAACAGAGAAATTGTGTTTGAGAATCAATAATTATGTAAATCTTAGTACATTTGTCACAAGGTGAATTGACAAGACACCTATTAGTTCATGTTCATCTTATGCATGTGTATGTGGTGGTGGTGGTGGTGGTGGGGATGGGGGGGTTTAAGTGCATTTGCTTTCGTGTGTGCGCACACGCGCGCGTGTGTGTGTGTGTGTGTGTGTGTGTGCATGTGTGTGTTCCACAAGCTCTGACCAAAATGTGAAATGTGCAGGAGTGAATTGATTGAGCGTGAGAATCAATAAATGACCTAAGATCTTAGTATTTTGGTCACAAAGTGAATTGTCAGTTCTCCAGTAACTAATGGCATATGAATGTGGCAAGCCACAGCTGTAAAGCCTTTGTAGCAAGGAGAAACTGGTGTATCAGAGATACCCTATAATCTAAGACAGAGCCACACCACACTCATTTTGTCCGCAATTCAAAACTGGCCGATTGGCCATTAAAACAAGGTTAAATGTAGTCATTATGCTGGTGGAATTTTCTATTGTTTTTCTTGGCTTAGAGAGAAGAGTGATAGACTAGCTGAGGCACACAGTGGTAGAGATGATATTTACTAAATGGGTTTCATAATGCTCTATCGACCCAGAGCTGAATTATGAATGACTCACAACCATACATATTTCCAGTAACATGTGGCTCTCATCCAAAATTTGTCCTGCTCTTGAAGAAAGACAAGTACTTGATTGTGCCACATGCCTGTTGTCGTACCCTTTATTAAGTTTGAGAAGCATATATTATGAGTCATGATTTTAGAGGGTTGATATTTCGTTTTTAGTTTTTAGTTGATACCCTTTCTATCTTCCTATCTACAGTGGCATACTGTACACTGAGTGCTGAGCAGGAACCTTGCTCAAGGACACTTCAACAGGATGGATACATTGGCTATTATTTCTGTATAGTGGAGAGATTCAACCTGTGATCGTCCAGTGTGTGTGTGTGTGTGTGTGTGTGTGTGTGTGTGTGTGTGTGTGTGTGTGTGTGTGTGTGTGTGTGTGTGTGTGTGTGTGTGTGTGTGTGTGTGTGTGTGTGTGTGTGTGTGTGTGTGTGTGTGTGTGTGTGTGTCTCAGTCAGTCTGTCTGTGTACAGCTCCAGCACGTTAGTCCGATCGGTGTGAAACTGTGAACACACACTCCCTGGAGGCCAGAGCAGAACCTCTGCCCCAAATTATTTACATTGGCCTGTTATAGCACCACCAGGAGGCAGATTATTGCAAAACTATGTGTTGTTTTTAGCCACGCTAGAAGCTATGTCTTTCAGTTGGTCCTTCCACCACTTTGGTCCCCAAAAAACGTATCTAGAAAATTACAGGCTCGATAACCCCTACTGATTTGATTCCATGGCCTTTTCTCTAGCACAACCCTTTAGCCAATTTCCAAATGGGTGTAGGGAGGAGAAAAATACTCTATTAAACTTCCTAGTGCCACCCTCAGGTCAAAATATCGACTTTTAAAATAAAAACTAATGACAAATTCTAAACTAAAGCAACCACTAAACCACTAAAGCAATGTACACTCACATAGTTAAATGAACACTGAGGATTTGATAGTGTGATTTTACAATGTGCTGTGTGAAAGCATCTGTTGTTTCTCACATAAATGTGAGACAATTTGTACAGGGTGGGTGGATGAGAAAAGCCTAGGAGTGAAACAAAGGCGTTCTCATCTCATTTCAGGGAAAGTGTGTGTAAGCATGCACGCAATTTGTGTATTTATTCTCACTTCTAGATTCCCATCCCTTTCCTTGTCACAGCAGTTTCCCCACTTACACAAGTTTATTTTTATTTATTTTAAATGTCCTCCTGTTGTTGCAGAAAATGATGGCTGGCTTTATTACCAAAGTAAACACTCTTACCATCTCCACTGTGTAACTGTACTGTAAATACGACTGTCAAATACGTGGGAGCATGGGGAAACAGGGAATGCAAAGATGTGAGTGGGCTGAGAGAGGTGGGGGGTGGGGATTATTCTCTTTTTTTATATTTCATAATTATCCTAAACAAAACATTTTGAAATATGGAATTAATATTCAAATCTATTCAACTGGAATCAATTAAATTTCTGTTTATGCAAATAAAATGTTTCTCAGAAAGGGACAATGCTTTCCATTGAAAATATTACATTTGTTTTCATTCAAACGTCTCAAATTGCAGAACTGAACTTCTTTAAGAAATATAATTTGATTCTTCTACTGACTGTAATGCATGGCCTTATAATTAAACCCACATAAATATCCAGCATAATCTCCATTATGTGAACAATACCTTGCTTTTTTATTTCTATATTTTACATGGGGCATTTTACTCTCAATCTATCACCACCACCATGAAAAAGTGTCGTTGTGATTTTAGGCAGCTATGATTCTGAAAGGTGACAATATGCCAGGCAAAGGCATTGTGGACACAGGACCGTAGTACAATATTTCACTGTTCATCTTAATGTCAGTAGAGAAGTATTTTCCAAGGCAGTACATGTGTTTTTAACCCATCACCACAACATTAAGTGAAATTGGATGGAATCTCACCTATAGGAGTGGATTTCCCCTGGGTACAAAATGCAGACGCCTGCTTCTATTTAGGGCTGACAATATTCATGTCTGTGCATGTGGTCACCAAGACACTTCTTTCAGACTTGCTTATTAAAATGATGAAAATAGAATGTAAAAGAGACTGTATGACATAATCCCTTTATGCACTCCCCATAAAGTCAAACTAAAAGGACACTTTCATTGCTACTATTCTTGATAGTAATGCAAACATTATACATTGGATTTTAGATGGATATAAGTATATTAGTGCTGTTGTGTCACACAAAACTCGATAAAAGAAACTAATTAATGTATCAAGAACCTTGGTTATTTTGTGTTTGGACAATGGTAGACTAAAGCAGGGGTTCCCAAACTTTATCAGCGGAGACCCAAAATATATATTTTTGTCGTCTCATCTCCTCGATTATTTTATTTCTGAATTTGCTTTGAAAAATGTTTGAAAGAATGGATGGATGAATATTTAATAATATATATTTTTTATTAGGAAATGCGAAAAAATAAGGGGCATTTACTCACGACCTCTACAAATAGGACCACAACCCAAAAATGACAATGGGCCCCCTGTTGTCCCATTCCCTGGGCTGGCTCTCTAGTGTTATCAACTCTCCAGACCTAGCCTTCAATGGTGGAAAGTTCCTTTTCAACTTTATAATTTTCTTTCATAAATTAAAGGTAGGGTAAGTGATATTTTTGGGTTAAAACAAAAAGTATTTTTTTTAAAGGTTAAAGCACTATATTCTGATAGTAATCATTGCTATATAGTGTTTTTTCAGTAACAGATGTCTCCCTGTCTCTCCAGCTCTTTAATAAACAAAAAATACATTTTCTGGTAGGTGTCAAAATCTCAGCCAATCAGGAGAAAGTACCCATTTTTAAGCTTCATTTTTATAGTGTTCCAGTTCTAATTTTGCCTGCTCATTTCTTAGTGTCATCACTTCCATTTCACTTGTTTAATCTATATCCTGATTGAGTTCTCTATCCTGATTGGATAAAATTGGAAATTAAACTGAAACTGAAACGAAAATGCATTTTCTGTTTTATAAAGAGCTGGAGAGACATGGAGACTCCTTATATGGACAGGACACTCTATAGTAACGAGCACTATCAGAAAATAGACCCATTTTGCAATTATTTGAATAATTGCAAATCACTTACCCTACCTTTAATGCCCTACAAGAGTGTTGTCACGGTCCGCTCCTCGGGACGTGGACTGTGACTTTATTATTTAGCCCTTATATGGTATTGACCCTTTAGGGCTGTTCTTTAGGCCTGGTTAGGCCATTCTTCTGTTGTATCGTTCCAATTGTATTTATTTTCCTCTGTTGTTGCCTTTTGCCCTGATGTTCTGTACCTTTATTTTGTAGTATTGTTTCCTGTTCTGCTTAGTTACTGTTACCTGTCTTGTCTCACCTCCCTGTTGATTACTCGTTTTCTCCACCTGTGTCCTCTTAGTCCCCCAGCCTATCAGCCTATTGTCTGTTGAGTTCACCTGTGTCCTGTTAATCCCTGTCTATTTAAGCCCTGTTTGCTTCAGTTCACTATTGGTTCGTTGATTGTAGTTGTGTGAGTTTAAGCCAGTCTTTGGCTCCTGACTCATTGTTTCCTTGTATTAAGTTCCCCTAGCTTTCCCAGTATAGTTTTCCCTTTACTCCCTTATTGTCTCTTTCGTGTTCTACAGTAATAGGTTACCCGGTTACGGACTTTGCCTGTACCTAGACTTTGATTGCTGCCTACTCCTTTTTGTTTCGGTTTTTGTTTTTTTGTTTCTCGCACCATGACAAGTGTAGCACAAAAGCAGCAAAAATAGCCGATCTACAAGCTTGTAGATCTGCTATTTTCACTACTTTCAAAACATTTTGAAGTGTCTGTTAATTTAACAAATATTTAACAAATGAAATGTATTAACGAGAGCTTGTGACTAAATCATAACTACATTGGATCCACTGGAACACAGGTTATTTTTTCCATTTCCTGAAAAGTAACAGTTTTGGACAGCAATGATAGCCTAGAAGTGGAGCAGAGCATTATTACCCATAAGTTACAAGCTTCAGCTGTGGATGTTTTGTGGACAAAAATATTGATTGTTGATTGGTGGAGACGGTCCAGGTGTGATAACAATGATAGAAAAGCCGTCAAAGGTGGTAAATAAGGTCAAGTAAATAGGGCTTCTTATCACAGACAACAATAATGGTGTTAATTCCAGCTGTTAGAAATTAATTTAATCATTCTGTTATAAAAAAAAAGTGTCCCATTATTTTCAAGCCATTCAAGCTTTATTTACACAGTATGGTGAGGACAGTGAGAAGAGAGAAACAATGACAAAATATTTAAAAAAAATTACCAAATATTTTCTTTTGCCAAAAGAGTGTGATCAGATTATGGGACACGGCTGTTAGTAACTTGGAATGAGAACCGTGCTTAGAAAGCTGAAAGAACATAGCGAGACCCCTGAATAATCATTCCATTTTGTGGCACTTCAACAGAATAAATAAGTGCAAGGATCGCACAAGCTCTGCAATGCAGACAATCCTTACAAATTCAGATTAACATTAAGTGCCTGGCAAAGAATAGTGACAAACATTCTAACTGTCAAGTCCCTTAAAGCAGTGGCCTGGGACCCAAACTGGGGTCGTTAAATGGGGACAACAAATGCTCTAAGAAATATAAGGTAATATTGTTTTATGTGGTACTTTGCAACCTGACTTCATGGCAGTGCAAAATTAGAATCCCACGCTGTAGTGTTCATTTAACTTTGAGAGTGTACAAATGGAACCCAGCCACCAATTTTAAAGGAGCCGTAAGGGTTTGACCCCTCCACCCTATACATAAGGGAACAAAATATTCATCTGTTCATATTTGCACTGCAGTAACTTGTCTATCCAAATCCCATCATGTAGGGCTGTATTGCCCTTGAAGACCTTGGTTAAGATGCTTGCCTTGTATTAAAAAAAGCACTTGACCTGATTACCCTGTTGTGTTGTTCCACCCACTGATTGATAACGTGACCTGTGGATGTCTAAGTGGGTGAGGTATACACATCTCGAGTTTGACCGGATGAAGAGCCTTGGCTCGAAACGTCAATAAATTATATGGAGCAGATGAGTATGCAGGTTTATTCTTTTTCTTCATGTTACTTTCCAACCCAGCACCTCAACCAAGTGATGTGCGTATTCTGTTAGTTTTTGTACAATTTAATAACCTGCTCTTAAATCTCCCTACCTCACAATGTAACTGTTTTTAACTTACTAGTTTTCTGTTATGTGTGTGTTTTATATCTGTATGTGTCTTAATTGTTGATTTTTGTGTGTAATGTCGACAGCATTGCAAATAATAATTTTTGCTCTTTTCAAGAATAAATACAGGTTTCAATCAATATTCACGACCAACAGCAGAATTGATCATGAACTCCCCTCATCTTTGATAAAGAGTATGACGAAAGAGGTAAAATGGACACAATGTGAATATGGTCAATGTTAGACAGCAAATTGAGGACATGCAAAGCCAAGACAGCGGTCGGCCTGGAGTTACACATTCACAGAGTGACACGGTGCACTATGACTCTCCATTTGCCGCGGGGGGAAGGCAATGAGCAAGAGAGAGAGAGGGCGGGATGGAACCAAACTGGAGTGGAGAGGGGTTGGAGAGGTTATGTGAAGAGGAAAGAGAGTGAGAGAGAGAGAGCTCATTGCAAAATGGGGGACATGGGAGGCAATTATAAACTAAAATCCCAGAGTGGAGCCCAGTCTTTCCACAGAGGGGGAGGTAGGTGCCTCCATTATTCGATTGTTTAAGATGGTTTCTCCAGATCTTTCTTGCACGATGCTCTCCGTGGACGGCAGACATCGGAACAACAAAGGGAGTCGTTGGGGCTGCACTTGTTTCCTATCAGCACTAGTTACAATCTATAAGCCCCTTTCAATTAGCACCAGCATAGACCAGTCACACACCACATGCACATATAGGAAGAAAAGAGAGTGAAAGTGGCAGCGTGCATCTGAGAACGCAACATCTAAAAGACACCGGGAACAAAGGAGGATTAAATAAATGATGTGCTCTCTTTGTTCTTCTTCTCTCAGACATGACCCCTGTCTCGCTCACATCTCTCGTTATTATTCCTAACTCGCTTATAGCTCACTATCTGTCTCTTTTATCTTAGAGCTCCATATTCCTCCTTCTCCACTATCCAGACACTCTACGTATGTAGAATCACAAGTCAATCTAAATGCTTTGCTCAACTTGAAACTTACCCCTTGGGCCTTACCCATTATCCCTAAACTTATTAGCCATATTTTACTATTTTGAAAAACATTTAAAAATAGTTCAACTAGCCGATCTACATCATAGCTTGTAGATCGGCTATTTACTATTTTTAAATGTTTTTCAAAATAGTAAAAAATTGCAAAAAAAGCTAAGGGGTAAGGCGGCGCCCAAGATAGGCCCCTGAGGATAATCTCCCAGCTTCTGTTGCTAAAACTGGGTAGAGTTTAAAAATGCATTTCAGAACCAGTCCAAAGTCTTTAGGGCGAGCCTTCGTGTTGGGGCGGGGACATGATGACAGCTTGCAGCTGTTCTAGCAACCACCTTGGATTTTGAAGACCCTATGGCAGAGATCTGCAGAGATTATCTGGCAAAGTGAGACTAACATCAATTCACCAATTGCAACTCACCGCCCCCCTTTCTTCCTTTATGCCCCCCCCCCCTCCCTACCATGCATTTTAATCACAAACAGTGTAATCAAACGGCTCAAATCGCTTCCTAATGAGCTGTTACCATAGAAACAACTCCCGTTAACAATTTTGTACCCATCAGCAAACAGACACATGCACGTTCATGCATGCACATCACATGTCCTGTAAGCCACATATAGGGATACAAATTATCGATTAAATCATTAATCAATAGTTGATTTACCTTATCGACCAGTCGTCGATTCATTGATAAGCAGTGATTTTCCTGAGAACCTGAGGTAAAATAAGGTAAAATAAAAGTGCGGTGGGAGCGCGCCCATATCCTTGTAAACTTACATCAACAATTGTCAACTTTAAGATATTAACCAGTCACTCATTTAATATTCCATGACAACACAGTGGAAAGCTGTAGTGGTTGAACCATTTGTGGATAGCATTTTCAGCTGCTCGTTGGAAGTCTTATAGGAAAACTACTAGGGGGTGACCATATTTTCAAACCAACTAATCCTGACCCTTAAATAAACCGCACTTTCATAGACATTCATAAATGCACATAGGAGGGCACAATTATTTTAGCGCATACTGTAGTACACCTAGTGACTGCAGCTTTCAACACCAGGGATGTAGGCCTGTCACAATTATTACATAATCGTCTAATCGCAATTATTTTATATAATCGCAATTATTTTTGCATAATCGTCATAATCAATTCCATGTTAAAAAATGTCATATATTTTCAAAACATTTCAGAAATAGTGGAAATAGCAGATCTATAAGCTCAAAGAGCTTATAGATCGGCTATTTCCACTATTAATGTTTATTTTTAAGTATAACATAATTAAATATGTGTTATTTGTCATATCTGCCCTGTGCAACTTTTGTTTACGAAAGCTAAAAGCCAAACTGAAATGTATTTTTTTTATTCATAATGTTCCATAAATTTTCAACGACAACTAAATCGTTAATCGCAATTATTTGAGTGATAATTAATCGTCAACTTAAATTTGTAATCGTGACAGCCCTACAGGGATGTTGGTTTGACATGGAGTCCCTCCATACATTTTGTTGAAGGATTTTCCTTCCATTAAATCCATTGTCTGCCTGGTTATACCAACAATAAGCATTCACGTAATGTTGTATTAGTAAACTGAAATGAGATGTCCCTGTGTGACAGTGTGATTCGTTTTTAGTTTTGTCGTTTTTGGAGACTGCGGGGGTGGGGGGGGGTGGGTGGTAGGCTAAAAACAATAACAACAGCAGAATTGTGCCATTGGCAGAAGATTTGTCACATTTTTCATGCACAACCCACATACTCAGCTGCGCTGCTCATCACACAACATTGTGTGCTATGTTTATTGATATTTTGCAGTACAGGATCCACTCCAAGTCAGCCAAAATAATTCATACTGTACTGTTCAGAATTTGGGATTTGTGCAAGTGAAAAACAACTCAAACATGCACAATGATCTCGCTCTCTCTCTCTCACTTTATTTCTCTCTCCCTCTCTCTCTCACACTTTATTTGTTTCTTTCTCTCAAACACAAATACACACACGCACTATTGACTCACACGTCTCTCGCGCAAATGCACATACTTACTTACACACACGCACGCACGCACGCACACACGCACGCACTCCACACAAAGGTCGATCACACAAGCTCCACTGGACATACACATTCCCATCTCCTAAGGTTCCTCTGTGTCTGTCAGTGACATGGTTATATACCGTCTGAGCATAGATCTGAGCTGAGAGGACAGATAACATAGAGTCACACCGATGGATCTGGTCCTCTGCAGAGCAGCTGCATCCATGAAACAACAACACTGTATCACACAAACATGCTCTCATACAAGCTAATTTAACATGCCTAGATGCAGACAATGCTCACATTTGCATTTTCTCATATCCCTTCCACACACATGGACACATGCCAGCGTGAAGAAGACGTAAAGCATAGACTTACATAATCAATGCAAAGGCAGGCATAGGCTACAAGTGCACACACGTGAGTGCACAAGCATACATGTTTACAATATATTATACAGTAAACACACACACATTACGACCATGCACCCACATTCACAGTAAGATTAGGCAAAGACAACAAACCCCATCTTCATTATTGACGTAGGAACGAATTCAGAGATAACACTTTGATACAACTTTGAAAACTGGACTTCAGTCTCGACTTTTATTTACACATATTAACCTACAACACATTATGAACACTATCCAATGTCTATCTATGTGTTTTAATCAGACTGCAATGGTAGCTCAACCTGTGGCAAACAACAGCTGTTTCCATGGGAACAAGTGGAAAAGCTTCCTTAGAACATGAGAGAGGGGGGGGGGGGGTAAAGGGGGAGAGAAGAGCGGGAAAACAAGAGAGATAATCGTAGGAGAGATGAGTTGAGACAAAGACAGAGACAGAGAGAGAGACTAAGAGGGAGACAGAGGACGATAAAGTCAAAGAGAGAGAGGGGGGGGGGGTGACAACTGTATAGTGTTTATGAAGGAGATGGTGGACTTGGAGCCATGGTTTTCTGGTTTTTCCTAGCAGTCAGAACACTTCCAGGCCTTTTAGCTCATTGAAGAACCCCCCCCCCCCCCAACAATATTGATACATTTGTGTTGTGTTGTCATAGTTTTGTCAATGATGGATTACATTTACAGAATCAAATGAGCAGTCCCACATGCTGTTTCTTTTTTATACAGTTATACATGTGCATATGTGAATGCATGTGCATGTTTGGTGTGTTTGTGTCTGCCTGAATGGTTATGCACGTACAGCTGGCTACATGCTGTACGCCTCCTTTGGCATGAGTTAGGTAGGCCATCTTTCCACAGGAGGGCATGCAGGCTAACATACAATAATCAAATGGACTGTTGTTATGAAGATGTCAGACTGTTTCAACCTTAAGAACATAGAACACCCATAAGGACAGAGAGAGAACGTGAAAAAGCCGGGGAGAGAGAGAGAGAGAGAGAGAGAGAGAGAGAGAGAGAGAGAGAGAGAGAGAGAGAGAAGCCCACTTGCCTGACCTGATTAGGTTATGTAAACGAAACAGAAGTAGTGACAGAGAACGTAGAATGCTGCTTAATGAACCTCAGCATGTACGGGGGGAGGCCACAAACTGCATTCTAATGGCCCAAGCGCATGTTTCCTATTTGATTGTTAATTGGACCCATTTCGCAGCGGGCTCGCCAAATTAAAAAGCATAGCCATTAAATGCATGCCAATTATGTGTCCCACTTCGCTCCCTCCTTTCACATTTTTGTCATCCCCTCCCCTCTGCTTCACTACATCCATTTCTCTTTCATTTATATCTCATTCCCAATCAACATTTCTAGTTTTGTTTTTTTCCCCTCACTCTCTGGTGCCTGTCTGAACCTCTGTTTACACAGCCAGGCCCGCTTACAATGACAGTTATGGGGTGGCGATGAATCGTGCCAAGTTTACATTATACTGAAGATCTGTCTTCATCTCTTTTTCCATAACATTTCATCTTTAGACTGAACACAAGTGAACCTGTGGAAAAACTACAGTTTCCACTGGGTCATTGTTGATAGTGTGCTTCCTTTTATATATTTTGTTACACGTTTGCATTCCTGTTATTGTTAATGGTGATTGTTAAGTGCATGTTTTATAATAATTAGGCAAGCAGCATTTTACTAACAAACAATCCTCCAATTTCTGCAACTCTCACAGTTAAACCTCTCTTGTTTAATTTTAGTCTTCCATGTCTTTGTGCACCAGTCTCATCCACTGTTTGTATGTTTATTCATTAGTATCCCAATTAATCAGCCAATCCTGGGGTCTGTAGGTTTTGTGGAACATTGTGTTTTGTAAACCAAATTTGCCATGCAGCACCGTAATATATGAGTGCCATGACTGTTTTATTAGTACAAGTGTGTTGTGTAAAGACAGATTAGGGCTGTCTGACCTGATGCCTTCCATGCCTTCTGGTCATTCTGTGCTCCTTCTGACTACACCCATATCCACAACAGAAGAGAATGCTCTCAGCACACGCTCAGCCGCTCACACAACACATTGCATGGATGCAGAAATGCACGCACGCACATACAGTACAGTACAGTACACAACACAAAGAAACATTATCACCCCCCCCCCCCACACACACACACACAAAATAGCACACTCACCCCATCCGACAGACCTGGCAGAACTTGAAAATGTGTAATGTTTTTTACCCCATTTCCGTTCACTCCATTTCTGATACAAGTAATACAACAGAAAAGCCAGTACAGAAAAGCCAGTGCTCTTATCGCTCAAGGATGTACTGCTTGTGATTAAATTCAACAGTGTTCTCTCCACAGTGCCAACACAGAACACACTGTGCCTATAGTTTCATACTGTCTGGGACTTGACTGCCCATAAAACACAGATGGTTCATGTTTCTTACACCACAAGTGGGGGCCGCCAGGGGGCCATGCTGGTAAATTAACCACCTGAACCCCGAGCATCCCTATTCTGTGGGGAACATTCGCTGAAAACAGAAGATCTACACACTCACAGCATGTTGCGTTGTGAGCTTTAGATCTTTTTTTTGCATAGAGATTTGGTGAAAGAAGAGCTGACCAAGGACAGCGCCGAACCGGGTCAACTAAGTATTAATTTACTAAATATATAGGATAACTAATGAATGCGTCATTCACATAACGGTTGTAGGGTGTGTGTTTGATTCCCAGCTCCATGCCATCACTTTGCTCTTACTCATTCATCACAGTGCTACACAAATAAAGGAATATAATTGGACAAAAGAAAATATACACAGAAGCTAATGATGAATTTTGGTGAGATGGGAGTTTGATTCAAATGAATAAATTCGTGAATAACATATTTGTTACTCTGCATACTTCCCGCAGTCTCATACATACACAAAAAAAACATAATTGGTATTTCAGTGGGGCAGGATGCTTTCAGTATTGTAGCAGCTGTGGAGCAGCACAGATGCAGCCATGCAATTTTAGTAGTCTTTGATAGAGTACTGAAATATACAGTATTTACAATTCAAACTGGGTTCACTTTTCATCTGTCAGAAGGCACAATGTCCTATAATACGCCGTCGTACTAAAGGTATTGAAAATAAAAAATGTTTTCAAGTCTATTGTAATTTGAATACAGTCTTGAAACCTGTAATGTATTTGCAAAAAGTAATTTATAGATATTTTAATGTGTATTTTTGTCCAGAGTAGGTTCTTGTGTCTTTTGTCGTTTGTCCTCCTGTCACGTTTGTCCTCCTATCACTCATGCGTCACTTTGAGCACTTTATCACATGGTTCAGCATGTAAAAAAAATATTTTTATTTTTCTAGTAGTCTAAGGAGTCATTCTTAAAAGTGTTTGTGGTGTGAGAGTCTTTCACGACTTTAGTTCCTCTAAATGTGTATTTTTGCCCATCTCTGAGAATTGACCCCGTGCTCAGTAACCATCAGGATAGGCTATGAGTGTTCCAGAAATTAAAGTGGTTGGACTCACCTCCATGCACAAAGTCGTGCAGTGTGCAGTCAGATGGGCCAACCAGATGGATCAGACTAGACTGGCTGAAAGCAACCGTATGTTCCTCTGTAGAACGGAGCAACACACACACACACACACACACACACACACACACACACACACACACACACACACACACACACACACACACACACACACACACACACACACACACACACACACACACACACACACACACACACACACACACACACACACACACACACACACACGTGTTGTTATACTTTTGTCCTTAAACTTGAGGTACACACAAAATATCAAAACCTTCACATATGCAAACTTTTGTGTGCGTTCACACGCATCCCACATACACACAACACATGGGAAAACATCTATTCATAAATGACCATACATGCCATTTAACCATACACAATGAAAAAGCCCATGTTATATTTCCCTGGTCTCTCAGTAACAGTACTGACATGTAGTTCTGGGTAGTCCAACTTACCATGTGCGGTTCTGTCTGCAGCATGTTGAGTAAATACAATACAATTAGCCAATAGAAAACTAATAGTATTAGTGTGCAGCATACACTGTGTGTATACATTATATACACTGTAGGTGCAGGTGTTATTTGATAGCATCAGTATCACACCAAAATCAGATTTTGTTGTGTATCCACAGTTAAATTTCAACATTTTACAGAATCAATAATTGCATTAGATACCAGTGAACGAGTTCCAAATCATATGCTGCCAGCTCTTTCAATCCATGTGAGAATGAAATGACAGCACTGTATGTCTACTACGCAGTGTTAATTTTATCAATTTAAGTGTACAAATATAACTAAATGGAACCTAACGTGTCCATTTGGTTACATTAGTAGACTCTCAGTTAAATTAACTAACTAGCATTAGTATTGGATCTTTTTCTCTGTTTGGATTAAGATGAGGAGGCTGTTGGTACTGTACTGTATGTGTTCACGCATTAGTCAGACTGATGACTGGATGGTTGCAGAAGGATGAAAGGTGTACCTGGTTCAAGTGCAGGAGGCAGCACCGCCTCATTCCTCATTTTGGTCTGCAGCCTGTCCATCTTCTGAGCCTCATATCGCTTCCTCCCCTCCTCTTCCTGTTCGGGACTGTCATACTATAGCCGTACGTACACACACACACACACACACACACACACACACACACACACACACACACACAGTTTACATTTTGACATGTCCATTGTGTACATTTTGTGTCCATATGATTTATATAAACATATGTATATGTACAGTATATACAGTACGTGTGTGTGTGTGTGTGTGTGTGTGTGAGAGAGAGAGAGAGAGAGAGAGAGAGAGAGAGAGAGAGAGAGAGAGAGAGAGAGAGAGAGAGAGAGAGACGAGAGAGAGAGAGAGAGAGAGAGAGAGAGAGAGAGAGAGAGGCACCCATCTAGTCTAGAGCACCGTGTCAGTTACTGATCAATAAACTCTGTATTGAGGATAGTCACCATCTGATGCATCTGGGAAGCTCTAAATTCAGTGAATGGACTAAAACTGGGTGGAAAGAATTAGGAAATTAAAAAAATAACGGCATCACAGAACCAATATATAGACTTTAGGGCGGTCCTTCATATGGGATGGTATCAGGGTTGGTTTTCAAAGTAGTGGGTGTAGGTTTGTTACCGGTAGTTTTCTCTGCTATCCAAGCCCATTCAATGAATTTAGATTTCCCCAGACATTTCAGTAGGTGGCGATCATTGATCGTCTGTGGCTATTAGACTAGATTGATGAGGATGAAATACTTTGTTAAGCCACTGCACCACCAGATTGGTATTCCGCACTGATCTATAACAATTAATTATTATAGGTTTTAAATCAGTATATGGTAGGCTGCGCATAGTTTCAATCAGTTTAGGCATACCAATATACCAATACCTTAGTTACGTTATTAATCCAGAGTTTATTATTCTGTGATAAAACAATGTTCCCCATATGTACCTTGATAAGAGGCACCTCCACGACCTTTTCGACGTTCGCCAGGGAGAAGGGAACGTACCACAGAGCTGCCTTATTGGTCAGCTTCTTCACACCTGTGGTCAAAGAAAAAAGATTGGTAAAATAAATACATAGTAATCCTTCAACCCCTCTTCTCTCGCCCTTTCACTTATCCTTATACTGGCACTCCCATATCTGATCTTCTATGAACAATATGGATATTGGATACCATTATTAAATGTACACTGCGGATGTAAATTATGTGTATCAAGGACATTTTTGCTTTTATGGTTTCCCCCACATTCTATTAATTACAGACTTTTGAGTCTGAAAAGACACATTCATTAATCATAATGCTTTTGTGTTTCGGCAACAACAAGCTAGAGTGTCCGCCATATGTTTTGTTATCCCCGCCAGGAGGATAACAAAACATCAGATATAGATGGAATGACAATGAGAGGCTCTGGTTTTAACTTAATTTCAGATATCAATCTTTCAAAATATTGATCCAATAAGTAAGTAAGTAAGTAATACATTTTGGGGCACAGAGAAAAGCTATGAGTGGAATCAACTGGAGTGATAGATTGTAAGGCAAGTGTTTGGCATATGTTTTGAACGCTGCAGATCAAAGCATTCTGAAGAGGAATTTTGACAAAACAACTCAATTACAGTAGTGTGACAATAACCTCAATGAAATCCAGTGTTGTCTGGGTTTCATTGTTGTAGATAGACTTTTGATGTCCTGATTTCAAATATCAACGTTAACAACATTTTTGTCATGAGCTATGACGACCACCATTGTATTATTTTTCTAGGCCAATCCAACCCCCATCCTGTGGCCCTGCCTGAGCCAGGGTCAGGGTTATTTATTGTTGTTATGTTTATCAAACCTTCTACTGGGATTGCCTGCTGTAGAAAGAGCGAGCAAATCTGTGGCCAAAACTGCGGGTGGTCGTTGGTCTGAGTTTGATCCCCCCCCCACTTCCATCAAATGATAGACAAGGAAGGTGCAGAAGAAAGCACAAGGGCCGAAAGGTTAATGTAATCGATATGCTGCAGTCTTCAAGTCGGTTACTTTCAGCTGCACAGTCACACTCATTATGTTATATTGCTTATAGTTAGGTTATTTTAACTGAATAAATGCACTTTTGTCTTGGGACTCTAATAGGGGAGGAGAGGAGGGGGAGAGAGGGGGAGGAGAGGAGAGGGGAGGGGTGAGGAGAGGAGGGAGAGGAGAGGAGGGGAGAGGAGGAGAGGAGGACCACTCAAGGGAAAAAAACATCTAGATGTGAGGGCCGCAAACAATCGACTTCAAACTCGCCGTGTGTGTTGCCAAGGACCTGAGGGAGTGCAGGTGAGCAACTTCATTGAAATGAATGGGCGGGAATTCCAGGTCCCCACTCTAGATCATATGCAACTATATGGTATGCACTAAGTACAATGAGTATTGCATAACCGAGGTTCTTGTGTGACCAACGGTATTGCCCATGCATTTCTAATTTTGGAGACATTGACAATGCCTCTCTGCCAATCACAATGCGAGGTGACGTCACTGGCAATATAAGAGTGAGCGAAAGAGTTTAAACATTGCAGTTTGCAGAGTTTGTTGCAGGTAACAGTATCTCAGTAAAATAATATCAGAAAACTCAAAGTACGCAAACATGCAGATTTTTGTCAAGACCCTCACTGGCAAGACCATCACCCTAGAAGTTGAGCCAAGTGATAACATTGAGAATGTCAAAGCCAAGATCCAAGACAAGGAAGGCATTCCCCCTGACCAGCAGAGGCTGATCTTTGCTGGAAAGCAACTGGAAGATGGACGCACCCTTTCTGACTACAACATCCAGAAAGAATCCACCCTCCATCTTGTGCTGCGTCTGAGGGGAGGAATGCAGATCTTTGTCAAGACCCTCACTGGCAAGACCATCACCCTGGAGGTTGAACCAAGTGACAACATTGAGAATGTCAAAGCCAAGATCCAAGACAAGGAAGGCATTCCCCCTGACCAGCAGAGGCTGATCTTCGCTGGCAAGCAATTGGAAGATGGACGCACCCTTTCTGACTACAACATCCAGAAAGAATCCACCCTCCATCTTGTGCTGCGTCTGAGGGGAGGAATGCAGATCTTCGTCAAGACCCTCACTGGCAAGACCATCACCCTGGAGGTTGAGCCAAGTGACAACATTGAGAATGTCAAAGCCAAGATCCAAGACAAGGAAGGCATTCCCCCTGACCAGCAGAGACTGATCTTCGCTGGCAAGCAACTGGAAGATGGTCGCACCCTTTCTGACTACAATATCCAGAAAGAATCCACCCTCCATCTTGTGCTGCGTCTGAGGGGAGGAATGCAGATCTTTGTCAAGACCCTCACTGGCAAAACCATCACCCTGGAGGTTGAACCAAGTGACAACATTGAGAATGTCAAAGCCAAGATCCAAGACAAGGAAGGCATTCCCCCTGACCAGCAGAGGCTGATCTTCGCCGGCAAGCAATTGGAAGATGGACGCACCCTTTCTGACTACAACATCCAGAAAGAATCCACCCTCCATCTTGTGCTGCGTCTGAGGGGAGGAATGCAGATCTTTGTCAAGACCCTCACTGGCAAGACCATCACCCTGGAGGTTGAACCAAGTGACAACATTGAGAATGTCAAAGCCAAGATCCAAGACAAGGAAGGCATTCCCCCTGACCAGCAGAGGCTGATCTTCGCCGGCAAGCAATTGGAAGATGGACGCACCCTTTCTGACTACAACATCCAGAAAGAATCCACCCTCCATCTTGTGCTGCGTCTGAGGGGAGGAATGCAGATCTTTGTCAAGACCCTCACTGGCAAGACCATCACCCTGGAGGTTGAACCAAGTGACAACATTGAGAATGTTAAAGCCAAGATCCAAGACAAGGAAGGCATTCCCCCTGACCAGCAGAGGCTGATCTTCACTGGCAAGCAATTGGAAGATGGACGCACCCTTTCTGACTACAATATCCAGAAAGAATCCACCCTCCATCTTGTGCTGCGTCTGAGGGGAGGAATGCAGATCTTCGTCAAGACCCTCACTGGCAAGACCATCACCCTGGAGGTTGAACCAAGTGACAACATTGAGAATGTCAAAGCCAAGATCCAAGACAAGGAAGGCATTCCCCCTGACCAGCAGAGGCTGATCTTCGCCGGCAAGCAATTGGAAGATGGACGCACCCTTTCTGACTACAACATCCAGAAAGAATCCACCCTCCATCTTGTGCTGCGTCTGAGGGGAGGAATGCAGATCTTTGTCAAGACCCTCACTGGCAAGACCATCACCCTGGAGGTTGAACCAAGTGACAACATTGAGAATGTCAAAGCCAAGATCCAAGACAAGGAAGGCATTCCCCCTGACCAGCAGAGGCTGATCTTCGCCGGCAAGCAATTGGAAGATGGACGCACCCTTTCTGACTACAACATCCAGAAAGAATCCACCCTCCATCTTGTGCTGCGTCTGAGGGGAGGAATGCAGATCTTTGTCAAGACCCTCACTGGCAAGACCATCACCCTGGAGGTTGAACCAAGTGACAACATTGAGAATGTCAAAGCCAAGATCCAAGACAAGGAAGGCATACCCCCTGACCAGCAGAGGCTGATCTTCGCCGGCAAGCAATTGGAAGATGGTCGCACCCTTTCTGACTACAATATCCAGAAAGAATCCACCCTCCATCTTGTGCTGCGTCTGAGGGGAGGAATGCAGATCTTTGTCAAGACCCTCACTGGCAAGACCATCACCCTGGAGGTTGAACCAAGTGACAACATTGAGAATGTCAAAGCCAAGATCCAAGACAAGGAAGGCATTCCCCCTGACCAGCAGAGGCTGATCTTCGCCGGCAAGCAACTGGAAGATGGTCGCACCCTTTCTGACTACAATATCCAGAAAGAATCCACCCTCCATCTTGTGCTGCGTCTGAGGGGAGGAATGCAGATCTTTGTCAAGACCCTCACTGGCAAGACCATCACCCTGGAGGTTGAACCAAGTGACAACATTGAGAATGTCAAAGCCAAGATCCAAGACAAGGAAGGCATTCCCCCTGACCAGCAGAGGCTGATCTTCGCCGGCAAGCAACTGGAAGATGGTCGCACCCTTTCTGACTACAATATCCAGAAAGAATCCACCCTCCATCTTGTGCTGCGTCTGAGGGGAGGAATGCAGATCTTTGTCAAGACCCTCACTGGCAAGACCATCACCCTGGAGGTTGAACCAAGTGACAACATTGAGAATGTCAAAGCCAAGATCCAAGACAAGGAAGGCATTCCCCCTGACCAGCAGAGGCTGATCTTCGCCGGCAAGCAACTGGAAGATGGTCGCACCCTTTCTGACTACAATATCCAGAAAGAATCCACCCTCCATCTTGTGCTGCGTCTGAGGGGAGGGCAGTAGATGATTCCATAATCTTAATGTTTGTCCATTTTCCAACGTGTCCTGCGTCATAGGACAATCTTAAGATTCCATCAGTTTGTCATCATTGCCCATACCCCTAGGTGGGTTTGGCGAAAGGGCCTTTCTGTGTGGAGTTTGCATGTTCTCCCTGTGTCCCCTAGGGTAGGTACCCTCACAGAAAACATAAAGTAATCCTGGTCTCTCTGTACTGCCTCCCCCTGGTCAGCCAGAGGGAGGGGAAAGGATGGATGGGAAAGGAACTGGTTGGAATAACGTGTTCCTTCCACGCGCACGACCCACACGTCCTACCAGGGAAATCTATTAAAAAAGTATAATATAAAAAGAGGTGGGTAGGGATGGCTCACCAAGTAAGAGTCAAAGAGTGCATACCATGATGATATACAGTAACATGTCTTGGGTCTGATTCAAACTGAGGTCAACTTCAGGAAGAAGAAAGGACTAGAGCCTGGTATATGCGCTCTTTGTGACTCACGAGGCGAGGCGCCCGCCAAAAAAAACAATGTGTGCCTCTCAAAATCCAGCCCTACGTCCACGTCGTGAGAGGTGGAAGCAGGTAATGCTGACAAACAGGGCTCTGGTAAAACTGCATAGACACTAAACACCTGTGCAGTGGAGATAAATGAAGATTACAAAGACATTGAACAAGAGCGGGTCTAATGGATAATAACACTGTCCAATAATGGACCTGGATCCCATGTGTATCACTGACTTCATGTGTCAGTCTTTGCCGTTGTTGGTCATCTATGACAGTGGTTCTCAAACAGTGGGTCTGGACCCATTTGTCGGTCTTGGACACATTTTCATGGGTCGCGAGTAAATACCCTCGGGGCGGCAGTGGCTCAGGGGTAGAGTGGCCGGGTAGAGTGAACTGGAAAACCGCAAGGTTCCCAGTTCGATCCCGGGCTGGGGCGCTCCCCTAGAGTTAGTGTCGAAGTGTCCTTGAGCAAGACGCTGAACCCCTAATTGCTCCCGATGAGCAGGTTGGTGCCTTGCATGGTTTCCTCCGCCATCGGTGTATGAATGTGTGTGTGAATGGGTTAATGGCACAAACAATGTAAAGTGCTTTGGATAAAAGCGCTATATAAATGCACCATTTACCATTTACCATTTTACCCTCTTTACAACAATTGTTTCAATGATTTCAAAAGATTTAAAAAAAAGGAAAACACAAAAATCTTTCAGAAATAAAAACAAATTCATGTTAATATTAAATATTAATACTAAATACTACTACTAAATAATCAAATGAATACCATTAATACATTAAAAAAAACTTTTAAGAAGTAATGAAAATAGTAGATCTACAAGCTCACAACATGTCGCATTGCGGCGTATTGTGAGCTTGAAGATCTAAGCTCACAAGACTAGACAAAGAGCATGGATTAAATAAAATCTCCAGACTGAATTTTTTTGTATGTCTTAGTCTGATTTGTGAAACAGTGTGAAAGGAGCCCCCCACAATATTCCAATATTCTTTTATATGAAATATCCGAGACTATTAAGATTTTATGGAAGATAACATATACTGAACATATTTCTAGTAGCATTAATTTCCGTTAGCATTTCGGACCGGATATAGAAAGATGACAGATTTGAAATTGCTGACAAACAGAAGTACAGTTTCTTGAGTTTTGCCAATTTTAAGGTTTTTACACAGGCTAGTGTTATATACAAGACCTTACATGGTCTGTGCCCGCCTCCCCTGAGGAAATTCATAAAGAGGAAGCCTGATAGAGGAATCAGCACTAGGTCAAATACTAGAGGGGATTGCGACGTGCAGCACAGGCAAACCACATTCGGACAAAATGTTCTCTCAGTACAGGGTTGTTCAACATGGAATAATCTTCCACTGGCCATAAGAGAATGTCCTACGTTTCCATCCTTTACGTACAATCTTAAAAAAATGGTTACTTGATAACCAACTTGCGACCATTTATAATCATGCACTTTATTTGACAACCTGTACTTGAAAGCAATACTGCACTTTATACAAAACTCACTCCCTCTAAAAAAGCTGCAAATTTCCCAGTGCAATACTACACGAGCTAAGTGGAACTTGATTTAGTCTTAGCCTTAAATAGATATACTTACTTATTGTACAAAGGTACAATACCTTTGTACCTTTGTTCTTGTATTTACGTTTTATGCGCTGTTTCCCTGCGTTGTGTAATGTAATGTACTCCACTGTCTGCCTGTTTTTAGTTTTTATATGTGTTCTGTGGGGACTGCTCATGTAAATTAGCATCTTTGCTAAATCCGGTGTATTTACATTGCATGTGGTGTTCCGTCTAAATAAAGTAAAGTAAGCGCTTGGGGCCAGACCAGTCTGCAGAACACACACGATAATGTGAATTCACGCGATCGGGATGGTTTACCAAGCTAGCTCACAACACGTAGCTACGCTAAATTTTTGGCGTAGAGATTTTGTAATGTGGGCGGAAAAAGCAGACTTAGCATTAAGTGGTTAAAGAGTGAGAGAGAGCACTCATGGCAGGCAGCTCCCGGAGAACAACATTAACATTTTACACCCGAGTTAAAGGCGCACAGACAGCCGGCCCCACGTTGCCATGCCAACTGCACTCTACTCCCTCTCTCATTGGCTCCCAAGCAACATCCAGGAAGTTCCCCTCAGAAGAAAGGGAGGTATTTTACATATTCTTGACTCTCCCTAGACAGCTGATACCAGTCTATTATTAGCTCCTTCAGACCTCTCTGATGAACTGTGGCCGGGGTGGGGTGCATGGGGAGAGCTGAGGAGGGGGAGAAAGAAAAGGAGTGAGAAAAGGGACGATAAACTATTCCCAATCAAATCTGTGACCTTTTTGACCAGAGACAAACCAGGGAACTAGCTTTGAATTTCAAAAACCCTGGCACATGCCAAATAAGACATTGATGTTTGAATTATTGCTCATGACATGCACCATTATTATTTTAACACTGCGTCCATGCAAACACCAGCATGTATTGTTTCAGCCACGCTTGCTGCAGAGTGATACACACGGTCATGGGAAGGAATAACCCACAGCATGCAGGAACTCAACATGAAGATTCTTGAATGTTTGCATTCATATTGACAGCTGCATCTTCTTTCTTTACGTATTTCTAGCCCATTCGTTCAAACTTAATTTATACTTTGTTTCACAGCCATGTTGCTCGCCAAAATGACAGATTTCAAGCTTTGCATCGTTAGCATGAAAATCTGTTATTCTCAGCGACAAAGTATGAATCGCATGGGAAAGAGTGTGTAAGGACCTTTAGGCTTTAGTTTAAGACCATCAATGGTTTCTTCATCCCACTCTTGGATTACCCAGAGGTCATCGTGCCGTTTCCACACTTTGAAAAACTACAGTATCCCAGGAGGCATAATCCCCAGATCTCTCTTCTTAACTCTCTTTCTTTCTTTCTCTCTTCCATCCTCTCTCTCTTAATCTGTTTTCAATTAATTTTCAACTCTCCCTTTTCTTTTCCAAAACTCACTCTTGTTTTCCTCTCTGCTTCCTGACCCAAGCAGTGAGGCAGTGCAGCGGCGGTAGTTCTTGTTGCTTGATCCGCACGATCAAAATCACACAGATTTTTCCACAGCTCTGAGCCAAGGCAACCTTACTTCAAATGCAGGCCTGCAGTGGGAGATCTGTACAGCCCTGCAGGACCACATGCCTTGGTGCCTTGGAGGAGAGTGAAGTGTATTATGGATAGAGAATTTGAAATAAAGAGCCCAATTTAAGTATTTCTATGGTAGGGCAAGAATCCAGTGAATAACACCTCTCTTCTAAACCCGAGAATACAGATTAAGATAAGACCTTTATTGATCCCACGAGGGAAATTCAATCACCAAAGACAGTGCAGCAGTTAAAAATACAGATTACAGGGCAAAAAACTGTAGATACAGCATGATGGACAGTCAAAGCAACACCATCAGTAAATTAATTTGTCAGATTTATCCCTATAAAATAACTTCAACATGCTCCATAGAAAATGAACTTCCAGGATAAAGTGATACAGTACTACGAGTACTATATGAGGGGGGAAATGTTATGCTCATATAAGCAGCTGCTGCATTAAGGAGAACATTTTTTATGGTCACAAATATTACTGGTCTTTGACTTAGATCAAATTATATGAATTCCTAATTAGAGTACAATCAGCTATTTATGGACCACAATGGAAAAAAAGCCCCCTGGGGCTTTTTGTGTCATCCTTTTAGCATAACCTTTTACTGTACTACCTGTACTGTTAACAACTTGTTAAGAAAGTATTC